>NC_135970.1:35803505-35921005 GCF_053455715.1 Rhinoraja longicauda
ACAGAGAGACAGAGAGAGAGAGGGGGGGGTTTGAGGAGGGAGGGAGAGGGAGGGAGAGGTAGGGAGGAGGGAGGGAGAGGGAGAGAGAGGGAGAGGGGGAGAGGGAGGGAGAGGGGGAGAGGGAGGGAGAGGGAGGGAGAGGGAGGGAGGGGGGAGAGGGGGGGGGGTAGAGGGGGAAAGAGGGGGGTATAGGGGGTTGAAGGGGGGATGGAGGGGGGAGGGGGGGAGGAGGGGGAGGGGGAGGGGGGGTGATGGGGAGAAATAGGTAAATCTCAAGATGCAATGGCTGGTTAAATAATAAGTGTTTCCATGTCAGATTCCAGAGGAAACAAATACAGAAATGTATTTCAATGTGTTTCAAGACTACAATGGAAATCACTGACATTGAGAGAATTAGTAATCTATTAGAATTGGAATCATATCTAAAGAGCAACAGAAATCAACAGAAACACTACCCGAGACCCTTTTCACACGAAACACACAGCGAGACAGGAATACTGAGCCAAAAAATCCCCCAAAAGTCAACTACTGTAAATTTAAGACTAAACTTTTTTTTTTAAATATAAGACAGTTTTCTTTTGTTAAACTACGCTATGTTCACCATCTTCTACAAATTTTTTTTCTCAATAAGATATTTAAAGGGACTTCACATCACTAACACGCACTAAAGAACACTGCTCAATTGTTAGAAGCATGGACAGCTAGTCATTATATCTCAGAATGTACAGTCTGGCCAATTGCCCAGGTCACCCTGGGATGGTGCTGTTGCAGAGGTGGGAGAGAACTTGTCCTAACATCCCCCCCCAGCACATCCCTTGAGAAATAAAAAGGACTTCGAACAGCAAGACTGTACAATGCATAACGTTTACACTCAATCGAGTATTGGAGGGGATTGGGGGGGTAAAAATAGAATTGTACAATTACTTGTCTTTCTCAGCTGTGGATCAATAGACAATAGGTGCAGGTGTAGGCCATTTGGCCCTTCGAGCCAGCACCACTCAAGTAAGAGATTAACTAGGAGGCAGAGAGGAAGGATAGGCATAAAGCACAGGACATATTTTCGAGAGGAAGCGCTTGAGTTAGTGGGGGGTGGGGGGGTCGGGGGGGGGGGGGGGGCTGGCCCGGAGAAAGGAAGGGGAATCAGCGGTGATGACAAGGCGGATAATCTAAGGATCAGACAACGTGATACCTCACTCCGGGCGGGATGGGACGGGGGGGGGGGGGGGGGGGGGGGGGGGGGGGAGAGGAAGTGGAAGACACTTGGCCAAGAGAGGCGGAAGGAGAACACAAAAGAGAAGGGCTCTAAATGGATAGAGGGAAATTGGGAATTGGGATTTGGGGGGGGGGGGAAACCCCCAATAACCAGAGTGTATGTGTGCTTGAGTTGAAATGGGAAGGGCGATTTGAAAACAGGAGAGAGGGAAGATGAAAATACGCCAAGCTCGTACATTTATGCGGAGAGGTCGGCAATACTAGAAATGAGATCCTAATTCGATTTCTTTGGGAGGCAGCTTGAGTCCGAGAGAAGATGTCCCCAGAGGGTCTGTCATGTTCTTGTAGCGCTCCCCACGGTGCTGAGTTAAGAAGGGGCCCCAGTCGGGCTGAGGACTGCACACTAGCTTCAGTCTCTGCGAACACAAGTTCAGAAGTTCAGAAAGTAGAAACATCACATCATTATTACCATTTTACCAAACCAGTTTCAGTTCAGTACTTATAAGAAAATAACTGCAGATGCTGGTACAAATCGATTTATTCACAAAATGCTGGAGTAACTCAGCAGGTCAGGCAGCATCTCGGGAGAGAAGGAATGGGTGACGTTTCGGGTCGAGACCCTTCTTCAGTTCAGTACTTGTCAGATTGAGGCCCAGTGCAAGTTCCTTCCTTCACGCAGTCCGCAGCTCCCAGTTCCCCACTCTGGGGGCAGTGTAGAGCAAGCTGAGCAAGATGTATTCAAGAGAGTCGGATTTAGCTCTTGGGGCTAACGGAATCACAGGATACGGGGAGAAAGCAGGAACCGGGTACTGACCTTGGATGATCAGCCATGATCATATTGAATTTTGATCATATTGTCTGAAGAAGGGTCTCGACCCGAAATAGACAATAGACAATAGGTGCAGGAGGAGGCCATTCAGCCCTTCGAGCCAGCACCGCCATTCAATGTGATCATGGCTGACCATTCTCAATCAGTACCCCGTTCCTGCCTTCTCCCCATACCCCTGACTCCGCTATCCTTAAGAGCTCTATCTCGCTCTCTCTTGAATGCATTCAGAGAATTGGCCTCCACTGCCTTCTGAGGCAGAGAATTCCACAGATTCACAACTCTCTGACTGAAAAAATGTCACCCATTCCTTCTCTCCTGAGATGCTGCCTGACCTGCTGAGTTACTCCAGCATTTTGTGAAATAAATACCTTTGATTTGTACCAGCATCTGCAGTTATTTTCTTACATGATCATATTGAATGGCGGTGCTGGCTCGAAGGGCCGAATGGCCTATTCCTGCAGCTATTTTTTACGTTTCTATGTAAATTGGAGGAACCTTCTGTCCTGGGCCTCCTCCATTGTCAGAGTGAGGCCCAGTGCAAATTGGGGGAACAGCACCTCATATTTCGCTTGGGCAACTTACACCCCAGCGGTATAAACATTGACTTCTCTAACTTCAAGTAGTCCTTCCTTGCCCTCTCTCTCCACCCCCCCCCCCCCTTCCCAGTTCTCCCACCAGTCTGACTGTCTCAGACTACATTTTATCTCTGTACCGCCCCCTCCCCTGACATCAGTCTGAAGAAGGGTCTCGACCCGAAACATCACCCATTCCTTCTCACCAGAGATGCTGCCTGTCCTGCTGAGTTACTCCAGCATTTTGTGTCTATCTTTGATTTAAACCAGCATCTGCAGTTCCTTCCGACACAGTTTCAGTTCAGTTTCAGTTTCAACCCTCGCCCTAACCCTAACGCACATTAACACTGTCCTTCACACACTGGGGGGGGGCTATTTTACATTTATAACAAGCCAATTTACCTACAAACCTGTACGTCTTTGGGAGAGTGGGAGAAAACCGGAGCACCCGGAGAAGACCCACGCAGGTCACAGGAAGAAAGTGCAAACACCATGCAGACAGCAGCCGTAGTTGGGATCGAACCCGGGTCTCTGGCGCTGTAAGCGCTGCACGGCAGCAACTCTACCGCTGCGCCACCGTGCCGTGGGTGGTGGACCTGTACGTTCAAGTACAGATTCCAAGCAACTCACCTCTATAAAGCTTCCAGGGGCCAGGTGCATTTTAATGACAAACATGATGGGGATCCATATGACAGAAGACGCCAGCATTAGCCATCCCATCACCATGGACCAGGCCGGGTACTTGTAGTTCTCGTACGTCAGCGGCTCCCACTGGTAGAAGCTAAAGCAGAGGATGAACTGGGGAATGAAGCAGAGTGGGTTTTCATGAGTTTCTCAAGCTCACAACTCCAAATGCCTGAAGGAGGATCTCGACCCGAAACGTCACCCAATCTTACCGAAGCCATCTAACCTTCAAACCCGAACGTCTTTGGAGTAGTGCGAAGAAACTGGGCACGTTCCCCCTGCGACCGTGTGGGCTTTCTCTGGGTGCTCCGGTTTCCTTCCACACTCTAAAGACGAAGAGGATTGTGGGTTTGAGACTATTCCTCAGACCTGAAGCATCACCCGTTCCTTCCTCTCCAGAGATGCCGCCTTGTCCCACTGAGTTACTCCAGCTTTTTGTGTCTGTCTTCATACGTCATTCCCCCATTCAATCATGGCTGGCCTATCTTTCCCTCTCAACCCCATTCTCCTGCCTTCTCCCCATAATACCTGACACCCGGACTAATCTCCTGTTCAGTGCCACCCTCGAGAATACTCGGGTCATGGCCAATGGTGAGAAAAAAAACAATTGGCAGTGGACAGGTTAATCGTGCATCACACGCATGTATTTTTTCAGTTAAAGAATGATCACATTGAATGGCGGTGCTGGCTCGAAGGGCCGAATGGCCTCCTCCTGCACCTATTGTCTATTGTCTAAAGAATATGAAACCATTAAACATCACCATTCACAAAACTCAAACGTGTCCTTTTGTGCATTAACCAGCATCCCCAGATGTTTGTTTCCACCACTTGCACAATGATAATACCGTCATAAGTTCTAGGAGCAGAATTTCCAGGCCATTCGGCCCATCAAGTCGATTCCGCCATTCAATCATGGCTGACCTACCGTTCCCTCTCAACCCCACTTTCCTGCCTCCCCCCCATAATCCCTTCAGTATAGCGGTTGCCACATTCACCATTCAATGCATGTGTTATTGGAACAATAGGCACACAGTCGCAAACATAAAACAATCCTTTTGATGTTTCCTCCCTCGAATTGCTTGGTAAAAGACACTAGCCCTTATTGTTTCCTTACTACCTGCAAATCTCATGAAGAAAGTGGTCATACTGTTCCTCCACGCCACTTAAAAACAACATCAATTATGCCACAAGGGAACAAGCAATGAATCAATGTTCATGGCCTTAAGAACATTTCCTAAACTGTGTACCCACAAGAGAATAACTAGCAGGTATGAAATGTCTGCTTGCAGTTCCCAAATGGAGCCAATGACATTTTTCTCGCATCTGCTCAAGGTAGCATCTATAAAGATTTCTTTTATTGAAGGCGATGTTTACTTCAGAGACACATATATAACATATAACATATAACAACTACAGCATGGAAACAGGCCTGTCCGGCCCTACCAGTCCACGCTGACCATTCTCCCTGACCTAGTCTCATCTACCTGCACTCAGACCATAACCCTCCAATCCCCTCCTATCCATATACCTATCCAATTTACTCTTAAATAATAAAATCGAGCCAGCCTCCACCACTTCCACCGGAAGCCCATTCCATACAGCCACAACCCTCTGAGTAAAGAAGTTCCCCCTCATGTTACCCCTAAACCTTTGTCCCTCAATTCTGAAGCTATGTCCCCTTGTTGGAATCTTCCCCACTCTCAAAGGGAAAAGCCTACCCACGTCTACTCTGTCCGTCCCTCTCAAAATTTTAAAAACCTCTATCAAGTCCCCCCTCAACCTTCTACGCTCCAAAGAATAAAGACCCAACCTGTTCAACCTCTCTCTGTAGCCTAAGTGCTGAAACCCAGGCAACATTCTAGTAAATCTCCTCTGTACCCTCTCCATTTTGTCGACATCCTTCCTATAATTTGGCGACCAGAACTGCACACCATACTCCAGATTCGGCCTCACCAATGCCCTGTACAATTTCAACATTACATCCCAACTTCTATACTCGATGCTCTGATTTATAAAGGCAAGCATACCAAACGCCTTCTTCACCACCCTATCCACATGAGATTCCACCTTCAGGGAACAATGCACAGTTATTCCCAGATCCCTCTGTTCCACTGCATTCCTCAATTCCCTACCATTTACCCTGTACGTCCTATTTTGATTTGTCCTACCAAAATGCAGCACCTCACACTTATCAGCATTAAACTCCATCTGCCATCTTTCAGCCCACCCTTCCAAAAGGCCCAAGTCTCTCTGTAGACTTTGAAAATCTACCTCACTATCAACTACTCCACCTATCTTAGTATCATCTGCATATTTACTAATCCAATTTGCCACACCATCATCCAGATCATTAATGTAAATGACAAACAACAGTGGACCCAACACAGATCCTTGGGGCACTCCATTAGACACTGGCCTCCAACCTGACATACAATTGTCAACCGTTACCCTCTGGTATCTCCCATTCAGCCATTGTTGAATCCATCTTGCAACCTCACTATTAATACCCAACGATTTCACCTTCTTAATCAACCTTCCATGTGGAACCTTGTCAAATGCCTTACTGAAGTCCATATAGACAACATCCACAGCCTTGCCCTTATCAATTTCCCTGGTAACCTCTTCAAAAAATTCAAGAAGATTAGTCAAACATGACCTTCCAGGCACAAATCCATGTTGACTGTTTCTAATCAGGCCTTGATTATCCAAATAATTATATATATTGTCCCTAAGTATCTTTTCCATTAATTTTCCCACCACAGACGTCAAACTAATAAGTCTATAATTGCTAGGTTTACTTTTAGAACCTTTTTTAAACAAAGGCACAACATGCGCAATGCGCCAATCTTCCGGCACCATCCCTGTTTCTAATGACGTTTGAAATATTTCCGTCATAGCCCCTGCTATTTCTGCACTAACTTCCCTCAATGTCCTAGGGAATATCCTATCAGGACCTGGAGACTTATCCACTTTTATATTCTTCAAAAGTGTCCGTACCTCCTCTTCTTTAATCCTCCTAATTTCCATCACTACTCTACTTGTTTCGCTTACCTCACATAATTCAATATCCTTCTCCTCGGTAAATACCGAAGAAAAGAAATTGTTTAATATCTCCCCCATTTCTTCCGGCTCAGCACATAGCTGTCCACTCTGACTCTCTAATGGACCAATTTTACCCCTCACTATCCTTTTGCTATTGACATATCTGTAGAACCCCTTGGGGTTTACTTTTACATTACTTGCCAAAGCAGCCTCATATCTTTTTTTCGCTTTTCTAATTTCCTTTTTAAGATTCCTTTTACATTCTTTATATTCCTCAAGAACCTCATTTACTCCCTGCCGCTTATATTTATTGTATATCTCCCTCTTTTTCCGAACCAAGTGTCCAATTTCCCTGGAAAACCACGGCTCTTTCAAATTATTATTCTTTCCTTTCCACCGAACAGGGACATAAAGACTCTGTACTCTCAAAATTTCACCTTTAAATATCCTCCATTTCTCTATTATATCCTTTTCATAAAACAACAATTTCCATTTCACTCCTTTTAAATCCTTTCTCATCTCCTCAAAATTAGCCTTTCTCCAATCCAAAATCTCAACCCTTGGTCCAGATTTGACCTTCTCCATAATGATATTGAAACTAATGGCATTATGATCACTAGACCCAAAGTGCTCCTCAACACATACCTCCGTCACCTGACCCATCTCATTTCCTAACAGGAGGTCCAACACTGCCCCTTCTCTGGTAGGCACCTCTACGTATTGTTGCAAAAAACTATCCTGCACACATTTTACAAACTCCAAACCATCCAGCCCTTTAACAGAATGTGATTCCCAGTCTATATACGGAAAATTGAAATCACCCACAATCACCACTCTGTGCTTACTACTAATATCTGCTATCTCCTTACATATTTGCTCTTCCAATTCTCGTTCCCTATTTGGCGGTCTATAATACACCCCTATAAGTGTTGCTAAACCTTTCTCATTTCTGAGTTCCACCCAAACAACCTCCTTAATCGAGCCTTCTAGTCTGTCCTGCCAAAGCACTGCTGTGATATCCTCCCTGACAAGCAATGCAACACCCCCACCTCTTGCCCCTCCGATTCTATCACATCTGAAACAATGAAATCCTGGAATATTTAATTGCCAATCGCAACCCTCCTGCAACCATGTTTCACTGATCGCCACAACATCATACTTCCAGATGTCAATCCAGGCTCTAAGCTCATCCACCTTTCTTACAATGCTCCTAGCATTAAAATATACACATTTAAGGGACCCATCATTTCTTATTCTCAGTTTATTTCTTTTCCCTTCTTTCTCTCCTACATATTGGGTCTGAGTGTTTCCCTTTTCTGCCTCCTGCCTCACACACTGCCTATTAGCTATCTGTGTTTGAGTCCCTCCCCCCAACCGTACTAGTTTAAAGTCTCCGCAGTTATTTTAGCAAATCTCCCCGCCAGGATATTGGTTCCCCTCGGGTTCAGATGCAACCCGTCCTTTTTGTACAGGTCATACTTCCCCCAGAAGAGGTCCCAATGATCCAGAAACTTGAAACCCTGCTCCCTGCACCAGTTCCTCAGCCACGTATTTATCCTCCACCTCACTCCATTCCTATTCTCACTATCGCGTGGCACAGGCAGTAAGCCTGAGATTATTACTTTGGAAGTCCTTTTTTTTAACTCTCTTCCTAGCCCCCTGAATTCTCCTTTCAGGACCTCTTCCCTTATCCTACCTATATTGTTGGTACCTATATGTACCACGACCTCTGGCTCCTCTCCCTCCCCTTTCAGGATATCCTGGACACGCTCAGACACATCCCGGACACCGGCACCAGGGAGGCAAACCACCATCCGGGACTCCCGACTGCGTCCACAGAAACGCCTATCTGACCCCCTCACTATAGAGTCCCCTATTACTACTGCTCTCCTCTTCCTTTCCCTACCCTTCTGAGCAACAGGGCCGGACTCCTTGCCAGAGGCCCGGGCACCGTCGTTGCCCCCAGGTAGGCTGTCCCCCCCAACAGTACTTAAACAGGAGTACTTATTTCCAAGGGGTACAGCCACCGGGGTACTCCCTAGTCCCTGCCTCTGTTCCTTGCCCCCCCTAACAGTGACCCACTTGTCTACCTCCCGTGGTCTAGGAGTGACCACCTCCCTGTAACTCCTATCTATAACCTCCTCACTCTCCCTGATCAGACGGAGGTCATCAATCTGCCGCTCCAGGTTCCTAATACGGTCCCTTAGGAGCCCCATCTCGTCACACCTGGCGCAGATGTGGATGTCTGGAAGACTATCAGACTCCCAGATTCCCCACATCTGACACCCAGAACAAAAAACTGCCCTGGCAGTCATACTCTCCAAACAAAGCCCCGCGCTCGGTTACTAAACCTACCGCCCGGCCGCTACTCCAACCGCTCCAACCGCCCACCCAAAAGAACTGAGTGATCTCCTGGGAGAGGCGAAAAACCGGATAAAAAACCCAGGCCAATTTGGGAAAAAATCCGGGAAATTCCTCTCCGATCCCAAGCTAGGCGATCGAAACTAGTCCGGGAGATCACACAGGTCTTACTCCTTACTATCCCCACACAATCCCCACACAATCCCCACACACTACTTCCCAAGCAACACAGCTTGGTGCTGCTTGCTGCTGCTTGCTACTGCTGCTGCTACTGCTGATTGCTGCTACTGCTGATTGCTGCTGCTACAGCGCAGAAACAGACAGGACCTTCGGCCCACCCTGAGTCCGCGCCCACCAGCGATCCCCGCACGCTAGCACTACCCTACGCACACTAGGGACAACTTTACATTTTACGCCTAGCCAATTTAATATACAAACCTGTACGTCTTTGGAGCGTGGGAGGAAACCGGAGGAAACCCACACAGGTCACGGGAAGAACGTACAAACTCCGTACAGACAGCACCCGGAGGTCGAACCCGGCTCTCCGGCGCTGTGAGGTAGCAGTTCTACTGCCACGTCACCATGCCCCACTAAAACTTTGTTGTTGTTTAAAACTTCCGTTTTTACTTTTCAAATCTCGGAGCAGTCCGTTAAGTACTTGGGAACCGTGATCATTTATAAATACATTTATAAATGATCACGGTTCCCAAGTACTTAATGGTACTAAATACATTTATAAATACACTTTTCCCACAGTAAGATCCCACAGAGAGCATTGAGACCAAAAGTCCCATATCATTTTAAATTTGTAATAAGATCATAAGACATAGGAGCAGAATTAGACCATTCAACCCATCAAGTCTGCTCCCCCATTCAATCATGGCTGATGTATTTATCCTTCTCTACCCCATTCTCCTGTCTTCTCCCCGTAACCTTTGACACCCCCACTACCTTTGATGATACTGTTATTTAGTTTAGTTTAGTTTAGTTCAGAGATTCAGTGCCGAAACAGGCGCTTTGGCCCGCCTAGTCGGCACCGACCAGCGATCCCAGCGCACTAACTCTATCCGAGTCACACACCAGGGACGACTTACAATTTTACCAAAGCCAATTAGCCTACACACCTGAACGCCTTTGGAGTGTGGGAGGAAATCGGAGCACCCGGAGCAAACCCAGGCAGGTCGTGGAGAGAACGTGCAAACTCCGTACAGACAGCATCTGCAGTCAGGATCGAACACGGGTCTCTGGCGCTGTGAGGCAGCAACTCTACCGCTGCGCCACCGTGCAGTAACACTCTACCGCTGCGCCACCGTGCCGCCCTTATGCTGAAGTTTATATTTCACAATGTTCTCCTTTTGGATGTTATTTAAAGCCTACATCATTGGTTAGGTGTTTGGACAACTGTCTGAATGTTCTGTTCTTTGTCTCACTGCGAATTTCTGTCCGATTATGCTTCCTTGTCGTGCTTTGTGACATTTCTCTGTGCTCGTAACAGCAGCCGATGGAACACCCTGTTCTGGAAACATCAGGCAGATTGAGTTTGATCAGCGTCTCGCATTTGCCTCTCACAGAAGTCATGCTTACCTTTGTGCAGGAAGGAAATGCAGATGCTGGTTTCAACTGGAGATGGACACAAAAAGCTGGATGAACTCAACGGATCAGGCAGCATCTCTGGAGAGAAGGAATGGATGACATTTCGGGTCGAAACTGAAGAAGGGTCTCGACCCGAAACGTCACCCATTCCTTCTCTCCAGAGATGCTGCCTGTCCTGCTGAGTAACTCCAGCTTTTTGTGTCTATCATGCTTACCTTTGGTGGCCACAACAGTTGTGAATGTCCTGAAGGTCCTATTGCCATGAATAAATACCCAGTTGGCCAGAAGGGTGTGCAAGCAACAACTGGACTCTGTGCAGCAGAACACGAGACCGTGACCCCCTGACTATTGAGTGCTTGGAGATACAGCATGGAAACAGGCTCTTCGGCCTACCAAGTCCATGCTGACCATCCATCACCCATGCAAACTAGGGGCGGTACGGTGGCACATCGGTAGAGTTGCTGCCTTACAGCGCCAGAGACACAGGTTCGATCCTGACTACGGGCGCTGTCTGTACCGTGTTTGGACATTCTCCCCGTGACCTCGAGAGTTTTCCCTGGGTGCTCTGGTTTCCTCCCACCCTCCAAAGACGTGCAGGTTTGTAGGTTAATTGGCCTTGGTAAGTTGTGAAACTGTCCCTAGCGTGTGCAGGTTAGTGTACAGGGTGATCACTGGTCGGCGCGGATACGGTGGATCGAAGCCGTATCTCTAAAGCCTATGTCTACTTTCTCATCCGCTCCCTGCACACCCGGGGACAATTCTACGGCGGCCAATTAACCAACAAACCCGCACGTCTTTAGGATGTGGGAGGAAACCGGAGCACCCGGAGGAAACCCGCGCGGTCACAGTGAGAGCGTGAAAACTCCACGCAGACAGCACCCGAGGTCAGGATCGAACCCGGGTCTCCGCCGCTGTGAGGCAGTGGCTCTACCTCAACCCCTCCATGACACAATGGTCAACCTCAGCAACGAGGCGCCTTCAGCAACAGACTGGTCCCACCAAGATGCAGCACAGAACGCCACAGGAGATCCTTCGACCCTGTGGCTATCAAACTGTACAACTCCTCCCCCTTCTGTCGTGGGGTAAACTGACTCCTCCCTCCCCCCCCCCATCCACAATCTTTGCACATCTCCAATCTTTTCCACTCATCACTTTAATTTCATGTTTCATGTGTCTTGTTGTGTTTTATGACTGTTGGCGGACCAATTTCCCTCCTGGGATAAAGAAAGTTCTATCGTATCGTATCTCTACCAGCTGCACCACTCTGCTGCCCCAGTTCCTTGGGCACCTGATCCTATTAAAGAGTTTTTCAACTGTCTTGAAAAGTAAAAGGATTGAAAAGTTTTAAAAAAACAATTTGCCCAGCACCAGACAGATTGAAGCTGCCACATTAACAAGCGTGGGAGAAACAGCTGTCTGTGACCTTGGTACCCAAATCTCACCATCCTTGGGGCTTGTTTGTATTATAAGATAATAAGTGATAGGAGTAGAATTAGGCCGTTCGGCCCATCGAGTCTACTCCGCCATTCAATCATGGCTGATCTACCTCTCCCTCCTAACCCCATTCTCCTGCCTTCTCCCCATAACATCTGACACCCGTACTAATCAATAATCCATCTATCTCGGCCTTAAAAATATCCACTGATTTGGCCTCCACAGCCTTCTGTGGCAATGAATTCCACAGATTCATCACCCTCCGGCTAAATAAATTTCTCCTCATCTCCTCCCTAAAAGAACGTTCTTTAATTCTAAAGCTATGACCTCTAGTCCTGGACTCTCCCACTAATGGAAACATCCTCTCCACATCCACTCTATCCAAGCCTTTCACTATTATTCTGTATGTTTCAATGAGGTCCCCCCCTCATTCTTCTGAACTCCAGCGAGTACAGGCCCAGTGCCGACAAACGCTCATCGTAGGTTAACCCGCTCATTCCTGGGACTATATCTGACCCTGCTGTGAAGCAATAGGTAATGACTAGTTGCTATGATTAGCCAACACATTACCAAGCAACTGTAATCAGGTTTGTCCAAGCAACTCCCATGATTCAATATATCAGTTCAGTTTAGAGATGCAGGATGGAAACTTGGCCTTATGGCCCACCGACTCCACGCGGAACATTGTCCACCTGTGCACAAGTTCTATCGTGCCCACCAGGGAAAATGTACAGAACCCAATTAATCTACAATTTTTGCAAGTCTTTGGAACGTGGGAGGAAACGCACGCGGTCACGGGTAGAACGTGCAAACTCCGTACAGACAGCATCCGAGGTCGAGATCGAACCCGGGTCTCTGGTGCAGCAGGAAGGCAGCAACTCTACCGCTGTGCCACCCACCGTGCCAACCCAATATTGTACACTTCCGCATCGCATCCAAAACGTTTAATGGAATACGAGTCATTTGTCAGCGTGTATAACTGCATACAGTATATAGTGTATATATTCACATTAGATAATGAAACGTATTGGACTATTTGAAGTGGAGGTACGTACTGTCAGAATCGTAGGGGTGAAAAATGCCCAGCAAATCCGCCAGAAGTAGCTTGGTTGAAATCCAATCATCATCTCGATGTCTTCACAAAATCGTTTCAATCCTATTAGCACAAAGAAAACACAGTGTTAACCTATGTTCTTTGCAGGAGGGGAGGTGGTGAGAATAATTGCCTGTCATTACAGTCCCATATTCGGCTACATCTCTTGATTGCCAGCATAATAAGGACAGACACATAGAAACGTAGAAAATAGCTGCAGGAGTAGACCATTCAGCCCTTCGAGCCAGCACCGCCACTCAATATGATCACGGCTGATCATCCAAAATCAGTTCCCCGCTCCTGCTTTTTCCCCATATCCCTTGATTCCTTTAGCCCTCAGAGCTAAACCTAACTCTCTCTTGAAAATGGACACAAAATGCTGAAGTAACTCAGCGGCAGGTCGAGAACCCTTCTTCAGACTGAGAGCCAGGAGAGAGAGCGAGACAGAGATATGGAAGGGTGAGGTGTGAAACCGAGAGATCAAAGAGGAAGTGGTACAAGGAACATTTAAAATAGATTTGTCCAAACAACAGTCCTGGTTCAATATATTAGTTTAGTTAAGATACAGCCTTTCGGCCCATTGAGTGCACACTGAGGAGACAGCTTTACTCAAACAAACATTGTGCGGCTGCAGGAAATGGAACTCAAATGCGCTGAAACTAAATAGAGGTGCTGGCCACATTTGACTTTCAGCTTCCAAATGGAGCATAGATTGTGTAACCCTCAATCAAACCAGAATCTGTCAAGCATCGGGTGTTTGATGCAAGGACAACTCCGAGGAGCAATGTCAAATTATTCCCACATTGCACTTGCTCTCGGCTAATTTCAAACTGAGCAAAAGCAACTCTTTAGACCTTAGAGATGGAGCGCAGAAACAGGCCCTTCGGCCCACCGTGTCCGCGCCGACCAGCGATCGATCATCCTGTACACTCGCACTATCCTACTCACCATGGGACAATTTCCTTTTTTTTAACCGAAAACCAATTGACCCACAATCCTGTGTAGGTTAGGAACTGCAGAAGCTGATTTACACCCAAGATCGATGCAAATTGCTGGAGTAACTCAGCGGGACAGGTGGCATCTCTGGAGAGAAGGAATGACAATAGACAATAGACAATAGGTGCAGGAGTAGGCCATTCGGCCCTTTGAGCCAGCACCGCCATTCAATGTGATCATGGCTGATCATTCTCAATCAGTACCCCGTTCCTGCCTTCTCCCCATATCCCCTGACTCCGCTATCTTTAAGAGCTCTATCGAGCTCTCTCTTGAATGCATTCAGAGAATTGGCCTCCACTGCCTTCTGAGGCAGAGAATTCCACAGATTTACAACTCTCTGACTGAAAAAGCTTTTCCTCATCTCCGTTCTAAATGGCCTACCCCTTATTCTTAAACTGTGGCCCCTGGTTCTGGACTCCCCCAACATTGGGAACATGTTTCCTGCCTCTAACGTGTCCAACCCCTTAATAATCTTATATGTTTCGATAAGATCCCCTCTCATCCTTCTAAATTCCAGTGTGTACAAGCCTAGTCGCTCCAGTCTTTCAACATATGACAGTCCCGCCATTCCGGGAATTAACCTAGTAATGGGTGACCTTTCGGGTCTGAGGAAGGGTCTTGAACCTAAACGTCACCCATTCCTTCTCTGCAGAGATGCTGCCTGTCCTGCTGAGTTATACCAGCATTTTATATCTAACCTACAATCTTCTTTGTCTTTGGAGTGTGGAAGGAAACCACAGCATCCAGAGAACACCCATGCGGTTACAGGGAGAACATGCACACTCCAAAGACGTACAGGTTTGAAGGTTAATTGGTTTCAGTAAAATTGTAAATTGTCACTAGTGTGTGTGGGATAGTGTTAGCGTGCATGGAACACTGGTCGACGTGGACTCGGTGGGCTGAAGGGCCTGTTTCCGCACTGTATCTCTAAACTAAACTAAATCTGTATTCGTAATGAATATGCCTAGCGTGGTTCTCACAGAGTGATGTTATCAATGGCAACATGTAACTTGATGTTGGTCTTTTTCAAAAACTCAGCAGGTGTTGGCATGTACAAATATAAGTGGGCCATAAGCTTGCTCTGCCTTTCTGTAAGTTCATAAGTTCTAGAAGCAGAATTAGGCCATTCAGCATCTCTTGGATAGAAAGAATGCATGACGTTTCAGGTCGAAACCCTTCTTCGGTCTGAAGAACCTTTGCTTCCATAAGGTCATAAGGTCATAAGGTCATAAGGTCATAAGGTCATAAGGTCATGTGATAGGAGCAGAATTAGCCCGATCGGCCCATCAAGTCTATTCCGCCATTCAATCGTGGCAGATCTATCTTTCCCTCTCAACCCCATTCGCCTGCCTTCTCCCCATAACCCCTTGACACCTGTACTAATCAAGAATCTATCCATCTCTGCCTTAAAAATACCCACTGACTTGGCCTCCACAACCCTCTGTGCCAAAGAATTCCACAGATTCACCACCCTCTGACTAAAGAAATTCCTCCTCATCTCCTTTCTAACGGTATATCTTTTTATTCTGAGGCTGTGGCCTCTGGTCCTAGACTCTCCCACTGGTGGAAACATCCTCTCCGCATCCACTCTATTCAGACCTTTCACTATTCGGTAAGTTTAATTGAGGTCCTCCCCACACCCTCTCCCCATCCTTCAAATTGTCTATACTAGTTACATTTTCAAGGAAAGCGAAGAAGTACCCATTACTCCTGCAGCGATATCTGGTTGGGTTTATTTCATGAGTGTAGTGGAAACACTATGCCCTGCCCACCCCTCCCCCTCAGTTATGCCTGACTGCCTTGATTACATTTTATCGCTGTTTGTTTTGTTGTCACCTTCTCCTAACTAACAATGATCTATTCTACATTTACATTGAACTCCATCTCTTTTGATGTCTTGCTTCCACACACTTTACCGTTCCTTATCTCTGTGTTTCCCTCTCCCCTGACTCTCAGTCTGAAGAAAGGTCTCGACCCGAAACGCCACCCATTCCCTCTCTCCAGAGATGCTGCCTGCCCCGCTGAGTCAAGCCGGCATTTTGTATCTGTCTTAAGTGGGATCAGTATTTTTGGCGCCATTTATCCATCTTCTCCAGAGATGCTGCCTGTCCCGCCCGCTGTGTCACTCCAGCATTTTGTGTCTATCTTCAGTGTAAACTGGCATCTGCAGTTCTTTCCTACACGAAACACATCATCCATGGTGAGCAGTTGTGAATATATTCTCTGTACCGGCAATTTGAGCTTCCTAGATTCAGGGCAGTAAATAAACATAGCACAAAAAGTAAGGAAATTTGTGTTTGGTAGATTATTTCTTTGTTGTAACAATGCTTCTTGGCAATAAATCTTATACCGTTGGAAAGCCTGTTTATTTCCCTTTTAAATGGTGCCACATTTGTAAGGAACATGCATTTGTGGGATGAGCAGCAGAGCTCAGTATATGGGTTGCGCCCATGAAAAATTTGCCAAATCTTCTCTGCCAATGCCAAACAGCTTATTCTGCCATTGACTCTTGTTCGGTGTTGTTTGGTGGATTGGATGATTGAAGTCTGAAGAAACAAGACATATTGGCAATTTAACAATTTATTCATTTAATAAACAGGAGCCACAGTAGCGTGTGGAAGAACCATACACAGCCACAACAGCCTGGCACCTCCTCCTCATGCTGGTCACCAGCCTGGTCACACACTGTTGTGGGATGGCATCCCATTCTTGTCAGCACCTGGGGGTACCAGAAGCTCAAAACAAGAGTCAATGGCAACAGCAGAATAAGCTGTTTGGCGTTGGCAGAGAAGATTTGGCAAATTTTTCATGGGCGCAACCCATATACTCAGCTCTGCTGCTCATCCCGCAAATGCATGTTCCTTACAAATGTGGCACCATTTAAAAGGGAAATAAACAGGCTTTCCAACGGTATAAGATTTATTGCCAAGAAGCATTGTTACAACAAAGAAATAATCTACCAAACACAAATTTCCTTACTTTTTGTGCTATGTTTTTTAATTATTCGTCTTTCAGAAGCCTTGACTGGATTTAAATTTAAATCTTTGCTATTTTTTCATTCCGTTTGATGTAAATTCAAATAATTTTTAATCCCCTGAGATATAAATATCCTTCTACGGGAACAATGGCTCTTGCAATAACAATGGTAATGCTCAGTGTTATATTCACATATCTTGAATGTAAATCAATTTCAAAATTTTACTTCCAGTGGCCAGCTCGCTAAAAAAAAAAAAAAGAATCATATGCTTGTAATATAGGGCGAGATTATTACAGATTGTAACAGCCTGTTTAAATATCCGGGGTATGCCTGAAAATGTCAGCTTGGTGCACTTCCAGTAGGTACTTGATCACTGCTGCATCTTGTCCTTCTTGCAGAAAGATCGCCACCCTGTGGCAGAGTGAGATATATCTTGCTGCTTCAAAATACGCAAAATAAGCTTATCGAAACGTATAAGATTATTAAGGGGTTGGACACGTTAGAGGCAGGAAACATGTTCCCAATGTTGGGGGAGTCCAGAACAAGGGGCCACAGTTTAAGAATAAGGGGTAGGCCATTTAGAACTGAGATGAGGAAAAACTTTTTCAGTCAGAGAGTTGTGAATCTGTGGAATTCTCTGCCTCAGAGGGCAGTGGAGGCCAATTCTCTGAATGCATTCAAGAGAGAGCTAGATAGAGCTCTTAAGGATAGCGGAGTCAGGGGGGTACGGGGAGAAGGCAGGAACGGGGTACTGATTGAGAATGATCAGCCATGATCACATTGATTGGCGGTGCTGGCTCGAAGGGCCGAATGGCCTCCTCCTGCACCTATTGTCTATTGTCTATAAAATGTTGAGCAGGTTTGGTTTAGAGGGTTGGGGGGGGGGGGGAGGGGAACTGCAGTTGCTGGTTTAAATCGAAAGGTAGACACAAAATGCTGGAGTAACCCTGAGGGGGTGAGGCAGCATCTCAGGAGAGAAGGAATAAACGTCACCCCTTCCTTCTCCCCTGAGATGCCGCCTGACCCGCTGAGTTACTCCGGCATTTTGTGTCGACCGAAGGTTTAGGGGTAGTTTGGGTTTATTATGTACCGAGGTACAGGGAAAAGCTTCGTCTTGCATGCTATCCTATCAGATCAGATAATACCGTACTTCAATACGACCAAGTCAAACTCAAGTACAATAGGCGGAGCAAAGGGGAAGATACAGAGTGCAGAATATAGTTCTCAGCATTGTAGCGCACCAGTTCCAGAGACAAAGTCCAAAGTCCGCAATGGGGTAGAGGTGAATCGGACAGCACCCTAGCTTACGGAAGGACCGTTCAGAAGCCTGATAACAGAGGGGAAGGAAGCTGTTCCTGAGTCTGGTGGTGCGCGCTTTCAAGCTTCTGTACCTTCTGCCGGACAGGAGCGGGGAGAAGAAGGAATGGCCTTCTAGGGTAGGGCAAGTCCTTAATGATAGCTATTTCTGCTGCTCCACAATAGGTGTGAGCAGTGCAGCCTGCTGCAGTGAGATGTCGTAGGCTTCCAGGTAACAGGTAGAACTGGGCTAGACTCCACTGCCACCGTTTTAATTAGCCCTGCGGTAAAATAGACGGATGTAAAAACAAGGAACTGCAGGTGCCAGTTTACAATAGAAGGACACGGAGTGCTGGAGTAACTGCAGCAAGCCAGACAGCATCCCTGGAGAGCCTGGATAGGTGGATGATGTCTCAGATCGGGACCCTTCTCCAGACTGATAATGTCATGGGGCGACACAGGTAACTGCAGATCCTGGAATCTTAATCAAAAAACAAAGTGCTGGAGTAACTCAGCAGGTGAGGCTGCATCTGTGGAGAGAGTGGACAGGTGACGTCCTGAACCGAAGTGTCACCTGTCTATTCCCTCCACCGATGCCGTCTGACCTGCTGAGTTACCCCGGCACTTTGTGTTGACCTCATGAAGATGCGTGCACATCTTTAACAACGGCCAATTAATTGCTGGCAATGGCTAGGATGTTTCCTAGAGGGCTATCCTGCAGGAGTAGACACCCAACATAAGTGCAAGGAGACTGCTGGGCAGTGCTCTGTTGCCCACCTCACACACAATGGACTTTCTTCCATGTTATTATTCTTCAAGGATAAAGCTCAGATACCACAACCTCCATGGCCGACCTGAAGTAAATTCAGGGCAATGCAATAAAGTATTTCCACACACTTTCCCCTTACTTTGGTTTAACGTTATTTTCATTTCCAAAAATAGTGAAATGTTCAGGTCATAAGGTCTTAAGGTCATAAGTGATAGTCAAGTCAAGTCAAGTCAATTTTATTTGTATAGCACATTTAAAAACAACCCACGTTGACCAAAGTGCTGTACGTCAGCTCAGGTACTAAGAACGAACGTACAATGGCAAACAAACGTAACAGCACATACATAAACAGTTCACAGCGCCCCCTCAGAGGGCCTCAAACGCTAGGGAGTAGAAATAGGTTTTGAGCCTGGACTTAAAGGAGTCGATGGAGGGGGCAGTTCTGATGGGGAGAGGGATGCTGTTCCACAGTCTAGGAGCTGCAACCGCAAAAGGGCGGTCACCCCTGAGCTTAAGCCTAGACCGCGGGATAGTCAGTAGCCCCAAGTCGGCCGACCTGAGGGACCTGGAGATAGAGTGGTGGGTTAGAAGATTCTTGATATGGGGGGGGCAAGCCCGTTTAGGGCTTTGTATGGGAATAGGAGGAGCTTGAAGTTGATTCTGTACTGTACTGGGAGCCAGTGGAGAGAGGCCAGAATCGGGGTGATGTGGTCCCTTTTACGGGTACCCGTCAGGAGTCTCGCTGCGGCATTTTGGACCAATTGCAGGCGGGACAGGGATGATTGGCTGATCCCAGTGTATAGGGAGTTGCAGTAGTCTAGGCGGGAGGAAATGAATGCGTGGATGATTTTTTCAATGTCATCAAATTGGAGGAATGGTTTGATTTTAGCTATGGTACGAAGCTGGAAGAAGCTGGCTTTTACCACAGCGTTGACTTGCTTGTCAAACTTTAATGCAGAGTCAAATATCACGCCAAGGTTTTTGACATGCGGTTTGACTAGGGAAGATAGGCTTCCAAGGCTGCCTGTTATCGTTTAGATGGAGTCGGAGGGGCCGAATAGGATGACCTCAGACTTGCTCTCGTTTAGTTGAAGGAAGTTCTGTGCCATCCAACATTTTATGTCCTCAAGGCAGTGCATCAGGCTGATTAAATGTGACCGGTTGTTGGGTTTCAGGGGGAGATAGATCTGAGTAGAATTAGGCCATTCGGCCCATCAATTCAGAGGCTACGATCTCTAGTCCTGGACTCTCCCACTAATGGAAACATCCTCTCCACATCCACTCTATCCAAGCCTTTCACTATTTTGTATGTTTCAATGAGGTCCCCCGTCATTCTTCTAAACTACAGCGAGTGCAGGCCCAGTGCCAACATAGGTTAACCTACTCATTCCTGGGATCATTCTTGTAAACCTCCTCTGGACTCTCTCCAGAGCCAGCACATCCTTCCTCAGATATGGGGCCCAAAATTGCTCACAATATTCCAATTGCCTTACAGAGCCTCAGCATTACGTCCCTGTTTTTGTACACGAGCCCTCTTGAAATAAATGCTAGCATTGAGTTTGCTTTCTTTACTCCGACTAGATTAACCTTTTGGGAATCCTGCCCCCAACGTTGGATTAAATGCTCCGTTTCTCGTAGTGCGATAGTGCCTGTGACTTTCTAGTTCCAAAGGTGGCAGTCAAGACTTGCAAACTCTCACAGAACCTTCTCAACCACAGCACAGGGCGAATGGAAAGCAACACAATAGAAACATAGAAACATAGAAAATAGGTGCAGGAGTAGGTCATTCGGCCCTTCGAGCCTGCACTGCCATTCAATATGATCATGGCTGTTCATCCAACTCAGTATCCCGTACCTGCCTTCTCTCCATACCCCCTGATCCCTTTAGCCACAAGGGCCACATCTAACTCCCTCTTAAATATAGCCAATGAACTGGCCTCAACTACCTTCTGTGGCAGAGAATTCCACAGATTCACCACTCTGTGTGAAAAAAAACTTTCTCATCTCGGTCCTAAAAGACTTCCCCCTTATCCTTAAACTGTGACCCCTTGTTCTGGACTTCCACCACGACTGTTAAATCGTGTACACTGCGATTTCTGCAATCAGCTGTCAAATGTCAAAACCGCTTTGCCGAAGTCAGAAGATGTTAGAAAGTGTTATAATTGTTGTTATATTATAATTATTACATGAAAACTGAAAAGGAGGAATTAGCTGGGACAACGTGTCGTTATCTCACTTGTAAATGTAGATCTTTTCTTTTGACCCACAATATGATCAAGAAAGTTATCAACGCGACTAATTACCCAGCATGTCAGGGGCTGCCAGTCACACTGGGAAAAGGAAAAAGCTCAGCATTACCCTGTGGAATTCTGTTCATTCAATTACCCTCGCGCCAACAGATTTGTACAAATATTGACAATTTGGGGAGGATGTTTCCACTAGTGGGAGAGTCTAGGACCAGAGGTCACAGCCTCAGAATTAAAGGACGTTCCTCTCGGAAGATGAGGAGGAATTTCTTTAGTCAGAGGTTGGTGAATCTGTGGGAATCGTTGCCACAGAAGGCTGGGGAGACAGTCAGTGGATATTTTTAAAGCAGAGATAGATAGATTCTTGATTAGTAAGGGGGTCAGGGGTAATGATTTAGATTTTTAGAGATTTAGATTTAGAGATACAGCGCGGAAACAGGCCCTTCGGTCCACCGAGTCCGCGCCGCTCAGCGATCCCCGCACATTAACACTATCCTACACACACTAGGGACAATTTTTACATTTATCCAGTCAATTAACCTACATACCTGTACGTCTTTGAAGTGTGGGAGGAAACCGAAGATCTCGGAGAAAACCCACGCAGGTCACGGGGAGAACATACAAACTCCGTACAGACGGCGCCCGTAGTCAGGATCGAACCTGAGTCTCCGGCACTGCCTTCGCTGTAAGGCAGCAACTCTACCGCTGCGCCACCGTGCCACCCGTAATTAGAAGGCAGGAGTATGGGATTAGGAGGGAGAGATATATCAGCCATGATTGAATGGCGGAGTAGACTCGAAGGGCCGAATGGCCTAATTCTGCTCCTATCACTTTATGGCCTTATGGACAGTGGGTAGCACAAGATATTGACCCCGGAGAGTTATTAACGTAACCAACCACACAGAAGAATCAATTAAATAGTGCGGTCTTACCATATATGTACGAGACTCCGACTAGTTCAAATATTGCAATGATGACCAGGGAATAGGAAGCTGCATAGGTGTCCACCAGTTGTAACATATAAATCCCACTCTAATATCACAAAAAACAAAACAGAGTCGTGAGTAGTTTAGATTAGATCAGAGATACAGCGCCGAAACAGGCCCTTCGTCCCACAGATTCCGCGCCGACCAGCAATCCCCGCACACTAACACTATTCCACACACACACACACACACACACACACACACACACACTGGGGACAATTTACATTTACACCAAGTCAATTAACCTACAGACCTGTATGCCTTTGGAGTGTGGGAGGAAACCGAAGATCTCGGAGAAAACCCACCTGGTCATGGGGTGAACGTACAAACTCCGTACAGACAATTCCCATATTCGGGATCGAACCCGGGTTCTCCGGCGCTGCAAGGGCTGTAAGGCAGCAACTCTACCGCTGCGCCACCGTGCCGCCCAACGGCCACTGTACATGCACAGAAAGGTACGATAACTGAATAATCTGAGATAAAGTGTGTCGGAAGGAACTGCTGATGCTGGTTCAGTTTGGTTTACCTTCCTCACCTTGACCAGACCCCTTGCACCAATACTCCTACTTCTCGCTTCACAATTCGTGCCTCTTCTATCCTTCCCTCTCATCTCACACCTTTTCATCTCTGGCGTTTGTCTAACCATCAGCCGATCCCTCCTTCCCCACCGCACCCTTGTCTAGTTATCACTTGCCAGGCTTTGTCCTGCCCCCCACCACTCTTCCAACTATTCCCTCCCCCATCCCCAACCACAACCGCTCCGGAGAAGCGCGAGACATGTTCTCCGGGGATGCTGCCCGACCTGCTGAGTTGCTGCGTCATTTCTGTGTTTTTTATTTTCTCTTTATAAACCCGCACCTGCGATTCCTTGTGCCTTTAGGCTCCTCCTCTTCAGGAGAGGACCCGGCGGAGTTAGAGGACCGGACAGTGAGACGGTCGATGATGGCGCCGACTGACGGACAAGGGCGCGGAAATGGGGGCGCCACCGCCGGGGAGAAGGAACAATGGAGGACCCGGCGTGGGGAAGACCGCCATGAGGGAGGGGGGAGGGGGGGGGGAGCAAAGAGGGACCTGGTGCAGGATATGTTGTAACATTGTCAGCGCCCTCTATGTGGCGACTACTTGCATACCTTGGGAATGCAAGCAAAGAACTTCACTGCGAGTTCTCACATCTGACGATAAAGTATTCTTTCATTGAGCCGCTCTCTTGTCTTTACGCAGCACGTTACAGCTGAGGGGAGTGGATGGGTTTAGATCTTCACACCCCTTCCCACCCTTCACAAAACTTGTTCGCTTCTATCTGTACTCAAAAGCCACAACCGGAGGATCCGAGAGCTATTGGTGATAGACACGAAAAACTGGAGTAACTCAGCGGGACAGGCAGCATCTCGGGAGAGAAGGAACGGGTGACGTTTCTGGTCGAGACCCTTCTTTAGACTGCATGAGTTACTCCAGCATTTTGTGTCTGCCTTCTTCAGGGTAGCGGGAAAATGAGAGATCTGGAAGGGCAAGGTGTGAAAACGAGAGATCAAAGGGGATGGGGCTGAAGGAAAATGCACAGTAGATCATCGTTAGGGAGGGGAAGGTGACAACGAGGCATGCAATGTAAAATTTAATCAGGGGGTCAGTCAGATTGGTCGGAGAACTAGGATGGGGAGGGATGGAGAGAGAGGAAAAGCAAGGGTTACTTAAAGTTGGAGAAGTCGGTATTTTATACCACTGGGGTGTAAGCTGCCCGAGTGAAATATGAAATGCTGTTCCTCCAATTTGTGCTGGGCCTCACTCTGACAGTGGAGGAGGCCCAGAGCAGAAAGGTCACTGTGGGAACGGGAGGGGGAGTTAAAGCATTCGGCAGCCGTCAGGAGACCAGGACGGTTTAGGCGGACTGAGCGGAGGTGTTCAGCGAAATCTGACCGGGGTGGTGTGGGGAGTTACTCCAGCATTTTGTGTCTACCTTCGGTGTGAACCAGCATCTGCAGTTCCTTCCCACACATTGACCACTGCCGGGGCTGCAGCGTGCCCATCGTTGGTTGAAGATGGAAGGATACCTTACCTGAGTTATCATCGGGATTCCCATGATGTAGAAGACCCCACAACAAGCTAAGGTGAACAGTGGTTTCCTCGGCCGGAGGTATCCAGGGAACTCGTCCACGACTGAAGTCACAATCGTCTCGATGGTTGCAAACTTAAAATGAATTAGAAAAACATAGGTCAATTAGACATCTATACACTAAAACTCTCGTTTGTTTGTTTGGTTGTTCCTGAACTACTTCCAAAACGGTACATGATAGCGCGATAATTTTAGGCCCAACTTCCTCACCGTCGTCCCTTTGGTGCTAATGGGAGAAGTTTCATTGAAATCGGTGTTATATATTTTTAACTATTCACATTTTAAAGTTTAAATCTATCTCCCAGGGAGGGAGGGAGGGAGGGAGGGAGGGAGGGGGAGGGGGAGGAGGGAGGATAAGGGTGGTTGAGGGGGATGATGTAGGGGCGGAAGGGGGAGGGGAAGAGGGGGAGGGGAAGGGGGAGGGGAAGGGGGGAGGGGAAGGGGGGAGGGGAAGGGGGAGGGGAAGGGGGAGGGGAAGGGGGAGGGGAAGGGGGGAGGGGAAGGGGGAGGGGAAGGGGGGAGGGGAAGGGGGAGGGGAAGGGGGAGGGGAAGGGGGAGGGGAAGGGGAAGGGGGGAGGGGAAGGGGGGAGGGGAAGGGGGGAGGGGAAGGGGGAGGGGAAGGGGGAGGGGGAGGGGAAGGGGGGAGGGGAGGGGGGAGGGGAAGGGGAAGGGGGAGGGGGAGGGGAAGGGGGAAGGGGAAGGGGGAGGGGAAGGGGGAGGGGAAGGGGGATGGGAAAGGGGGGAGGGGAAGGGGGGAGGGGAAGGGGGGAAGGGAAGGGGGAGGGGAAGGGGGGAGGGGAAGGGGGGAGGGGAAGGGGGGAGGGGAAGGGGGGAGGGGGAGGGGAAGGGGGAGGGGAAGGGGGAGGGGAAGGGGGAGGGGAAAGGGGATGGGGAAGGGGGGAGGGGAAGGGGGAGGGGAAGGGGGAGGGGAAGGGGGGAAGGGAAGGGGGGAAGGGAAGGGGGGAAGGGAAGGGGGGAAGGGAAGGGGAGGGGGAGGGGAAGGGGGAGGGGAAGGGGGAGGGGAAGGGGGGAGGGGAAGGGGGAGGGGAAGGGGGGAAGGGAAGGGGGGAAGGGAAGGGGGGAGGGAAAGGGGGAGGGGGAGGAGGAGGGGAAGGGGAGGGGAATGGGGGATGGGGAAGGGGGGAGGGGAAGGGGGGAAGGGAAGGGGGAAGGGAAGGGGGGAAGGGAAGGGGGAAGGGAAGGGGGAGGGAAAGGGGAGGGGGAGGGGGAGGGGAAGGGGGAGGGGAAAGGGGGAGGGGGAGGGGGAGGGGAAGGGGGGAGGGAAAGGGGGGAGGGGAAGGGGGGAGGGGAAGGGGGGAAGGGAAGGGGGAAGGGAAGGGGAAGGGAAGGGGGGAAGAGAAGGGGGAAGGGAAGGGGGGAAGAGAAGGGGGGAAGAGAAGGGGGAAGGGAAGGGGGGAAGAGAAGGGGGGAAGGGAAGGGGGGAGGGGAAGGGGGAGGGGAAGGGGAAGGGAGGGAGGGGAAGGGGAGGGGACGGGGAGGGGAAGGGAGGGAGGGGAGGAAGGGGAAGGGGGAGGGGAAGGGGGGAGGGAAAGGGATGGAGGGGGAGGGGGAGGAGAGGGTGCTGCACCAATGCAGGAGAGGTTTGGGCCCAACGGGTCCACTTGGTCTAGTAAGATGATAAAATGCTTCTTGATGTTGACTGCAATTATTCAAATACATCAGTACTACTTACACTGACTACAAATTTCAACTGATCTTAATTGGTACTGTGTGTAGGAAGGAACGGCAAATGCTGGTTTACACCAAACATAGACACAAAGATGCTGGAGTAACTCAGCGGGTCAGACAGCATCTCACCCGTTCCTTCTATCCAGAGATGCTGACTGTCCCGCTGAGTTACTCCAACATTTTTGTGTCTATCTTCTGCCATTGCACATTTCCTTGATCATCGTCTGCTTTCATCTGTCCTTTTCACACCTTAGTTGCTCTGTGTACCCTTCCGTATCTCCAGTTCCCCTCTCCCCTGACTCTCAGTCTGACGAAGGGTCTCGACCCAAAACATCACCCGTTCTTTCTCTCCAGAGATGCTGCCTGTCCTGCTGAATTAATCCAACACTTTTTATGTCTATCATAAGAGGAATACCTTGTTCCAGAATGTCACCCATCCATGCAGCCTTGATGGTGAATCTGTGGGATCCATTGCCACAGAAAGCTGTGGAGGCCAAGTCAATGGATATTTGTGAGGCAGAGAGATATAATTATTGATTAGTACAGAGTGTCTGGGGTTATGGGGAGAAGGCAGGAGAATGGGGTTAGGAGGGAGAGATAGATCAGCCATGATTGAATGGCGGAGCAGACTTGATGGGCCGAATGGCCTAATTCTGCCCCTATTACTTATGACCTTATGAGCCGCTGGGTTGCTCCGCCATTCTGTCTATGTTTGATACCTTCTATGAGGTCCCATATCCAAACAAGGAGATATTATTGATGAGGGGAAGCACGCTGCTGAAGGGGCTACTGGATCTTTCTGGGGTATTTTTGTTTCTGATTCCCAGCCTTTTTTTGAAAACGTCGAATTGTGATTACAGACGAGATAATCCCCCTTTTAGAGCTTCACCGCACGTAAGAGGAAGGAGAACGTCACCTCTTCAAGAACCGTAAATGGTGGAGAAGAAATAGTGTCAGTTGGGGGCAGAATGGAAACGTGTGACATGCAGGAGGTGTATTTCTTTGTAATTGGAGTCTGTGCGAGTGTATACAGGTGTTATGCAAGGGTGATATTTGTGGTGTTACAACATTTAATGATGGGCTAGGACCAGTGAAAGATAGGATGCAGGTGATTAGCATTTGTTAGAGTGAGATAATTGACTGCAGCTTCCTTTATTTAGTAGATACTGGTAGCATAGGTGGTGAGGGAAGGTATTGAGGGTGAGGGTGAGGGTGAGGGTGAGGGTGAGGGTGAGGGTGAGGGTGAGGTTTGGGTTTGGGTTTGGGTTTGGGTTTGGGTTTGGGTTTGGGTTTGGGTTTGGGTTTGGGTTTGGGTTTGGGTTTGGGTTTGGGTTTGGGTTTGGTTTGGGTTTGGGTTTGGGTTTGGGTTTGGGTTTGGGTTTGGGTTTGGGTTTGGGTTTGGGTTTGGGTTTGGGTTTGGGTTTGGGTTTGGGTTTGGGTTTGGGTTTGGGTTTGGGTTTGGGTTTGGGTTTGGGTTTGGGTTTGGGTTTGGGTTTGGGTTTGGGTTTGGGTTTGGGTTTGGGTTTGGGTTTGGGTTTGGGTTTGGGTTTGGGTTTGGGTTTGGGTTTGGGTTTGGGTTTGGGTTTGGGTTTGGGTTTGGGTTTGGGTTTGGGTTTGGGTTTGGGTTTGGGTTTGGGTTTGGGTTTGGGTTTGGGTTTGGGTTTGGGTTTGGGTTTGGGTTTGGGTTTGGGGTTGATCTGGGGTACCAGAACCAACTGTTGAGCCTTCCTGAGGTGTCGTGGGCCTTTCTCAATGAAACATCCATGAAGGGAGGTGCCCACGTTATAACCCCAATGATATACTTGCATCTATATATATATCTACATATATATATATTTTTAAGAGTTAGTTAGCATGCGGATAGCAGTTTTTTGCCTACGGAGTTATTTTTTGTCCTTGGCACAAGTTGGCAAATTCAGTTAGATAGTTAGATAACACTTTGACCTTGGGCTTGGATTACTTAGTTAAGCACTTATCCTGGAGTTTTAGCACAAGTACTTTTGTGTTTTAATTGTAATGTAGAATCTAATTATTGCTTTAGACTCAAAAAGCTGGAGTAACTCTTTTTGGAAGGGTCTCGACCCGAAACGTCACCCATTTCTTCTCTCCAGAGGTGCTGCCTGTCCCGCTGAGTTACTCCAGCTTTTTGTTTCTCTCTTCGGTTTAAACCAGCATCTGCGGTTCCTTCCTACACTAATCATTGTTTTACTGTGAGTATTTCCCCGTTAATTAAACAATTAGGTCTTTGCTGCTCAACCAGTGAGGGGTAATTATGGATGGTGTTACTGAAGGAGGTGAGTCAACTGTTCATTGGCCACTGTAAATACAAAACCGTGCCAGTGTCTGGATCTTCCAACACCAGTATCATCTCCAGCATGAATTGTGGAACTATTGTTATTATTTGGTCATAAAAAGGAACTACCGTTGCTGGTTTATGCCAAAGATAGACGCAGAGTGCTGGAGTAACTCAGCGGGTCAGGCAGCATCTCTGGGGAAAATGGCTAAGTGGCATTTTGGGTGGGAACCTTTCTTCATACACTGACCTGCTTAGTTTAGTTTAGAGTCATAGTGATACGGTGAGGAAACAGGCCCTTTGGCCCAACTTGCCCACACTGGCCAACGTGTCCCAGCTACACTAGTCCCACCTACCCGCGTTTGGTCCATATCCCTCCAATCCTGTCCTATCCATGCACCTGTCTAACTGTTTCTTAAATGTTGGGATAGTCCCAGCCTCAACTATCTCCTCTGGCAGCTTGTTCCATGCACCCACCACCCTTTGTGTGAAAAAGTTAACCCTCAGTTTCCTATGAACTCTTTCCCCCTTCACCTTGAACGTATGCCCTCTGATCCATGATTCCCCTACTCTGGGCAAGAGACTCTGTGCATCTACCTGATCTATTCCTCTCGTGATTTTATACACCTCAATAAGATCACCCCGCATCCTCCTGCGCTCCAAGGAATAGAGTCCCAGCCTACTCAACCTCTTCCTACAGCTCACACCCTCTAGTCCTGGCAACATCCTTGTAAGTCTTCTCCGAACCCTTTCTAGTTTGACAACATCTTTTCTATAACATGGTGCCCAGAACTGATCAAAGAAACGTTAGTTTAGCGGCATCGTGTGGAAACAGGTTCTTTAGCCCACCGAGTCCACTTCGACCATCGATCACCAGTTCACACTAGGTCTATGTTGTCCCACTTTCTTATCAACTCCCCACGCACTGGGGGCAATTTCAGAGACTAATTAACCTGCAAACCTGTACGTCTTTGGGAAGGCGGGAGAAAACTGGAGCACTCAGAGGAAACCCATGCAGTCACAGGGAGAACATGTGGACTCCACACAGACAGCACCCGAAGTCAGGATTGAACTTGGGTCTCTTCTGCTGCAAAACATTGACCCTGCACTGACCAGGCTTGACGACATTTTTCCCATGTTATGGTGACCAAAACTATGAATGAAATTAGATACGTAACGTAAGATGGACACTGAATTGGTAGAGGTGAACACACAATGCTGGGGCAACTCAACGGGTCAGGCAGCATCTCTGGGTAGAAGGAATGGGTGACATTTTGGGTCGAGACCCTTCTTCCTGTCCCTGTAGCAGGGTGTCATAGATGAAGGGAGCACATCAGAGAATCTCTACTTCATATTCCCTTCAAAAAAGGTTCCTTGTTGGGTCTGAGGCATGGGTGAATTTATAACAAAGTCTAATCTCTGTAAACACTCCAAATCAAAAACAAAAATGAGCAGCTATACATTCGTTTTAATTAGTATAGTTTAGAGATACAGTGCGGAAATAAGCCCTTCGGCCCACCGAGTCCGCCCACCGAGTCTCAATAGACAATAGACAATAGACAATAGGTGCAGGAGTAGGCCATTCAGCCCTTCGAGCCAGCACCGCCATTCAATGCGATCATGGCTGATCACTCTCAATCAGTACCCCGTTCCTGCCTTCTCCCCATACCCCCTCACTCCGCTATCCTTAAGAGCTCTATCCAGCTCTCTCTTGAAAGCATCCAACGAACTGGCCTCCACTGCCTTCTGAGGCAGAGAATTCCACACCTTCACCACTCTCTGACTGAAAAAGTTCTTCCTCATCTCCTCGGCCCATCGAGACCAGTGATCCCCGCACACTAACACTATCCTACATAACCTGTTTTTACATTAATACCAACCCAACTAACCCACAAACCTGCACGTCTATGGAGCGTCTGCCTGACAGCTCCAGAGACCTGGGTTTGATCCTGACTATGGGTGTGCGGTATATTAATAACCTGAACTAATCTCGAAGAAAACCCACGCGGTCACAGGGAGAATGTACAAACTCCGTACTGACAGCACCCGTAGTCAGGATGGAACCCGGGTCTCCAGCGCTGTGAGGCAGCAACTCTACCACTGCGCCACCGCGATGCCCTTTATAGCACTAATGAGCAGAGAAGATGATACTTACCACCTTAGCGCCTTTACCACCTTAGACAACTGAGGAAATTCAGAGTGTCGCTGAGGATCCTTCATTGCTTCTACTCTGGGGCTGTAGAGAGCATCCTGTCCGGCAACATTACAGTCTGGTTTGGGAACTGCTCTGCCCAGGACAGGATGGCCCTGCAGAGAGTAGTGCGTTCGGCAGAACGCACCATGGGAACTACACTCGTCCCCCTGCAGGACCTATACATCAGGAGGTGCAGATCCAGAGCCAGCAAGATCATGAGGGACCCCTGCCACCCCAGTAACGGACTGTTCCAGATGCTACGGTCAGGCAAACGCCTCCGCTGTCACGCTGTGAAAACGGAGAGGATGAGACGGAGCTTCTTCCCACAGGCCACCAGGACTGTCAACTTTGATAACCCCAGAGACTAAATTTTTGTCGACACTTTTTGTGCTATGTTTAGTAACTTATTAACTTTATTTATATGCTGTAACTGTAATTCTTTTTGTGCACAACCCGCAGGCATTGCCACTTTCATTTCACTGCACATCGAGTATGTGTATGTGACAAATAAATTTGACTTGACTTGACTTGACTTGTTGGAAATTGAGAAAAATAGAAACATGACAGGAATATACATGCCTCTCGTTTTGTGCATGCAAGTGTAGAAAATAGAGATCACTTTTAAAACTTGGAAACTAATGACTAAAGTCGGGTAATTATGCTAATAACCAGTCTAAGTAGTGCTCAGAGAGCAGGGTGTTAGTGAAATTCATCTAATGTCTCCACTGAATGTCAGAACCTAATTATTCAACTAATGTGTCCGCTAAATGTCAGAACCTATTTAGAGAGAGAGCAGAGAACAACACAGCCTGTGTAAATGGAACTACTCCAAGTGTTTAAACTGGGGCTGCAATTTACCATCGTGTCCAGTCCAAGCGTGAGGAGCATCAGGAAGAATATGATAGCCCAGAACGGAGATAGAGGAAGTCTGGTTAGGGCCTCTGGATACACCACGAATGCAATGCCCGGACCTGTAACACACAAAGAATGCCATCCATAAAGCAAAAAAGCACCTGCCAGAGTCCAACTGGTCTTTCGCACGTCATAAGTTCATAAATTATTACGATTATGATTTTTTTTTCTACTCTATCTACAGAGTACTGGGCCTGTACTCTCTGGAGTTTAGAGGAATAAGGGTGAACCTTATACAGAATAGTGAAAGGCCTGGATAGAGTGGATGTGGAGAGGATGTTTCCACCAGTGGGAGAGAGTCTAGGACCAGAGGTCACAGCCTCAGAATTAAAGGACGTTCTTTTAGGAAGGAGATGAGGCCGAATTTCAGAGGGTGGTGAATCTGTGGAATTATTTGCCACAGAAGGCTGGGGAGGCCAAGTCAGTGGATATATTTAAGGCAGAGATAGATAGATAGATTCTTGATTAGTACGGGTGGCAGAAGTTATGGGGAGAAGGGAGGAGAATGGGTTTAGGAGGGAGAGATAGATCAGCCATGTTTGAATGGCGGAGTGGACTTGATGGGCTGAATGGCCTAATTCTGTTCCTATCACATGATTTGATGATCCTATGATCTTATTTACACCTCTCAAACATTTTATATACTTCTACCGTGTCCTCCTGCATCATTCACAGCAAGATAAGATTACAATTCAATAGACAATAGGTGCAGGAGTAGGCCATTCAGCCCTTCGAGCCAGCACTGCCATTCAATGTGATCATGCATGATCATTCACAATCAGTACCCCGTTCCTGCCTTCTCCCCATACTCCCTGACTCCGCTATCATTGACAGCTCTAACTCTCTCTTGAAAGCATCCAGAGAATTGACCTTCACTGCCTTCTGAGGCAGAGAATTCCACAGATTCATAAGTTCTAGGAGCAGAATTAGGCCATTCGGCCCATCAAGTCTACTCCGCCATTCAATCGCGGTTGTTCTATCTTTCCCTCTTATGATTTTACCTTGTGAAATTGTGAAATTGTGAAATTGTGAAATTGTGAATTTGCGAAATTGCAAAATTGTGAATTTGCGAAATTGCGAAATTGTTAAATTGTTAAATTGTTAAATCGTTAAATCATTAAGCATGAAATTATTATTTCATTAAATCATTAAATCATTGCATCATTGAATAGTTTGCTGTAATAAAAATACATTTTTATCTGTCATAAAGAATTTTGTATTTGAAACCAACTCGCTGTTTGACACAATGACCACTAGGTGGCTGGCTTAATCCCTCACTCAGTTAGAGCAGACCATTGGCAATAAGGTTTCAAGGTTTCAAGGTCATTTTATTGTCACATGTACCAGTTAAGGTACAGTGAAAATCAAATTACGAATTAAACGGCTTCTGAAAAATTGTCCCTAGTTTGTCGTGGTAGAACTTGTTGGTCGGCGTGGACTCGATGGGCCGAAGGGCCCATTTCCACGCTGTATCTCTAAAATTAGAACTAAACTAAAATATGAACTAACATCCCTTTAACTGGGATACTGGCTTACTGGATAGCACGTGACAGAAACCTCGGTACACATGACAATCAACTACCACTAAACCTATAGCAGACAATCGGCAATTAAGGACACCATTCCCCTCTATGGTCCATGATAACAAGGGTTATCTGTACTCGTGTGTGGCTGTGCATGGTTTAGATGGTAGATTGCTGAGTTTGAGATGAGACTCATGCTCAGCTACAACATCCATATGTTTCTATAACAATTTACGCCGACATTAACCCAGTGGTCCCTTCAGTCTGGAGACGAGGGTTGCCAACTGTCCCGTATTAGCTGGGACATCCCGTATTTTGGGCTAAATTGGTTTGTCCCGCACAGGACCGTCCTTGTCCCTTATTAGGCCCGGAGGGCATTGTAGGCCCGGACAGCGTGGGCCCGGACAGTGTGGGCCCGGACAGTGTGGGCCCGGACAGCGTGGGCCCGGACAGCGTGGGCCCGGACAGCGTGGGCCCGGACAGCGTGGGCCCGGACAGTGTGGGCCCGGACAGTGTGGGCCCGGACAGCGTGGGCCCGGACAGCGTGGGCCCGGACAGTGTGCGCCCGGACAGCGTAGGCCCGGGCACCGCCTAACAGAGGTTGCGTAGCAACCCTCCTCCCGGCCCGGGCGGCCGCTATTGGTGGAGCAGGAGCACGTGGCCGCTGGCTGGGTGATGTCACTTGGGGTGCAGGGCGGTGATGTCACCTTGTCCCGTATTTGGGAGTGAGATAGTTGGCCCCCCTATTGGAGACTGACTCTTTGCTGTTGGGGTTTGCAAGGGGCGGCAGCCAGGCAAACGAGTGCCTTCACAAACTAGAAGGCATTGGCACCCTGAAACAAAATGGAGGTCAGAAAGTGTTAGCAGTGTTAATATTTAACATTACCTTCATCTGCAACCTCAGTGATGGGCACCTTCAGTTCCTTGGCCATGAATCCTATGACAGAGAAGATGACAAAGCCTGCAAAGACACTAGTGGCGCTGTTGGCACAGGTCACCAGCAGAGTGTCCCTGCAGGAAGGCAAGAGGGTGTCAATGGAACATAGAACAGTACAGTACAAGAACAGGCCCTTCGGCCCACAATGTCAGTGCTGAGCATGATGCCAAAACCAACACTTATCTACCTGCACACAATCCACATCCTTCCATATCCATGTACCTCTTCAATAGTCCCCTTAAAAGGTCATAAGATCACAAGGGACAGGAGTAGAATTAGGTCTTTCGGCCCATCAAGTCCACTCCGCCATTCAATCGTGGCTGATCTATCTTTCCCTCTCAACCCCATTCTCCTGCCTTCTCCCCATAACCCCTGACACCCGTACTAATTAGGAATCTGTCAATCTCCACCTGGAAAATATCCATTGACTTGGCCTCCACAGCCATCCGTGGCAATGAATTCCACAGATTCACCACCCACTGGTTAAAGATCTTCCTCCTGATCACCTTTCTGAGGCTATGACCTCTAGTCCTAGTCTCTCCCACTAGTGGAAACATCGCATCCACTCTATCCAAGCCTTTCACTCTTCTGTATGTTTCAATGAGGTTTCCCCCCCACCCCCCCTCCCCCAACCTTCTAAACTCCAGCCAGTGCAGGCGCAGTGCCCCCAAACATACATCGTGCGTTGACCCACTCATTCCTGGGATCATTCTTGTAAACCTCCTCTGGACCCTCTCCAGAGCCAGCACATCCTTCCTCAGATGTGGAGCCCAAACCTCCACAGTACTCCAAATGTTCACAGTACTCCAAATGTTCACAGTACTCCAAATGCAGCCTGACCAGCCCCTGAGAGAGCCTTAGCATTCCAATAGACAATAGACAATAGACAATAGGTGCAGGAGGAGGCCATTCGGCCCTTCGAGCCAGCACCGCCATTCAATGTGATCATATATAATCATATAACAATTACAGCACGATCATGGCTGATCATTCTCAATCAGTACCCCGTTCCTGCCTTCTCCCCATACCCCCTGACTCCACCATCCTTAAGAGCTCTATCCAGCTCTCTCTTGAATGCATTCAGAGAATTGGCCTCCACTGCCTTCTGAGGCAGAGAATTCCACAGATTCACAACTCTCTGACTGAAAACGTTTTTCCTCCTCTCAGTTCTAAATGGCCTACCCCTTATTCTTAAACAGTGGCCCCTTGTTCTGGACTCCCCCAACATTGGGAACATGTTTCCTGCCTCTAACGTGTCCAACCCCTTAATAATCTTATACGTTTCGATAAGATCTCCTCTCATCCTTCTAAATTCCAGTGTATACAAGCCTAGTCGCTCCAGTCTTTCAACATATGAAAGTCCCGCCATTCGGGGAATTAACCTAGTAAACCTACGCTGCACGCCCTCAATAGCAATTCCCTCCCTGTTTTTTGTAGTCTATTGTATGTTGTATTCTAGTACTCTTGAAATGAATGCCGGCGATTCCCACTCATTCTCCCACACTCTCTCGTATCCTTCCTCAGCCCCTGACGCGAGGAGGGAACTCACCTGTATATATTGTTGTGGAACTTATTGTACGAGGAGAGTGTTATCAATCCTCCCCATGCTGCCGAGAGCGAAAAAAAGATCTGAGTAGCAGCGTCCTTCCACACCTATCGTGCACAAAAACGTAAAGATAATACGATTTAAACACACAACTTCCATTGTAACAGCAACCCGCCTCCCCATTGACCCTCTTTAAATTGTCAGAGGTCCCTCGGTGTTTCACTGTGTTTTGGAGAAGACACACTATGGGCGCAGCGGTAGAGTTGCTGCCTCACAGCGCCAGAGACCCGGGTTCCATCCCGACTACGGGCGCTGTCTGTACGGAGTTTGTACGTTCTCCCCGTGACCTGCATGGGTTTTCTCCGAGATCTTCGGTTTCCTCCCAAACTCCAAAGACGTATAGGTTTGTGGGTTAATTGGCTTGGTATCAATGTATACATGTAAAATTGGCCCTAGTGTGTGTAGGATAGTGTTAGTGATCGCTGGTCGGTGCGGATCGTTGGGCTGAAGGGCCTGTTTCCGTGCTGTATCTCTAAACTAAAGTAGAACAACAAGCTCCATGGGCAAGTTTCAGGCTATGTTTTAATAAGCTCTATTTCGGGTCAACAGCAGACATTATTCCAAACCCTCTGGCTTCTGTCAATAGCTTCAAAAACACAGCGCCTCCCACAGGGAAACTGTGTGAAGATCGCCTCGCGAACCAGCTACTCTGAATCTGAGTGTCAGTCCAAAATGATGAATTCAACATCGAATCAGTCAGATATATGCAGCAAAACAAAGATCGGAAAATGACACTGAGAGGGATAAAAGAACAAATATTAAGCCTACTTTTGTTGTAAATACCTCCCGACAGTTGAAAACAGGATAAACGAGAACCTTGCACTTGGAAACAGTAAAGTTTGGTGTCAAAGCAGCTCCATCCAAGACCAGGTCACAGAATTGTGGTCACAGCCCAAACCATCCTACAAACCAGCCTCCCTTCCGTTGACTCCGTCTACACTTTACGCTGCCTCGGCAAGGCCAGCAGCATAAAGGATGAGTCACACCCCGGCCACTTCCTCTTCTCCCCTCTCCCATCAGACAAGAGGTACAGAAGTGTGAAAACCGCACACCTCCAGATTCAGGGACGGTATCTTCCCAGCTGTCATCAGGCAATTGAACCATCCTATCACCAACTAGAGAGCGGTCCTGACCTACCAACTACTTCATTGGAGACCCTCATTAATCAGACTTTCTCACACTAAACGTTATTCCCTTTATCCTGTGGACGGCTTGATTGTATTCATGTATTGTCTTTCACCTAACTGGATAACACGCAACTTTCACCTAACTGGATAACACGCAACAAAAAAAAGCTTTTCACTGTACAGGTGACAATAAACTAACTAAGTCTCTAGAGTGTAGGATAGTGTTTGTGATCGCTGGTCGGCACAGACTCGGTGGGCCGAAGGGCCTGTTTCCGCGCAGCATCTCTAAAGTCTAATTTCATGCATCATTGTTTTACATATTGCACTGTTTTATGTTTACAATAAACTGTTCTATACCCATTGAGGTTGCAGGGTGACTTGGACAGGTTGTGTGAGTGGGCGGATGCATGGCAGATAAGTGTGAGGTTATCCACTTTGGTGGTAAGAATAGGAAGGCAGAGTATTATCTGAATGGTGTCAAGTTAGGAACAGGGGACGTACAACGAGATCTGGGTGTCCTAGTGCATCAGTTACGGAAAGGAAGCATGCAGGTACAGCAGGCAGTGAAGAAAGCCAATGGAATGTTGGCCTTCATAACAAGAGGAGTTGAGTATAGCAGCAAAGAGGTCCTTCTGCAGTTGTACAGTGCCCTAGTGAGACCGCACCTGGAGTACTGTGTGCAGTTTTGGTCTCCAAATTTGAGGAAGGATATTCTTGCTATTGAGGGCGTGCAGCGTAGATTTACTAGGTTAATTCCCGGAATGGCGGGACTGTCATATGTTGAAAGACTGGAGCGACTAGGCTTGTATACACTGGAATTTAGAAGGATGAGAGGAGATCTTATCAAAACCTATAAGATTATTAAGGGGTTGGACACGTCAGAGGCAGGAAACATGTTCCCAATGTTGGGGGAGTCCAGAACAAGGGGCCACAGTTTAAGAATAAGGGGTAGGCCATTTAGAACTGAGATGAGGAAAAGCTTTTTCAGTCAGAGAGTTGTAAATCTGTGGAATTCTCTGCCTCAGAAGGCAGTGGAGGCCAATTCTCTGAATGCATTCAAGAGAGAGCTAGATAGAGCTCTTAAGGATAGCGGAGTCAGGGGGTATGGGGAGAAGGCAGGAACGGGGTACTGATTGAGAATGATCAGCCATGATCACATTGAATGGCGGTGCTGGCTCGAAGGGCCGAATGGCCTACTCCTGCACCTATTGTCTATTGTCATTTTTTTCTTTACAATTTAACATAGAAACACAAACATACAAAATAGGTGCAGGAGTAGGCCATTCGGCCCTTCAAGCCAGCACCACCAATTCAATATGATCACGGCTGATCATCTAAAATCAGTACCCCATTCCTGCTTTTTTCCCCATATCCCTTGATTCCATTAGCCCCAAGAGCCAAATCTAACTCACTCTTGAAAACATCCAGTGAATTGGCCTCCTCTGCCTAACACCCAATAATGCTCAACAATCGTTAGAAGACGGTCTGGTGGAAGTGCCCACTAGATGGAAGCAGAGGTTATTAAACCCAAGTGTTATTTAATCATGAAAACCAGGAAAAGCGAGAATTCACATTTGGAAACAGTAACATTTGGTGTTTTGAAGCAGCTTCGATATAGATTTTCTTCCATTTACCTACTTCTGTTTTCTCAAGAGGGTTCCAATTCTTTCAATAATTTCATTCCTGAACGGAAAATCTTGGTTTATGACAAAAGAATATATTAGTTACCATGGGAGTGAAACATCAAAATGGCTCAGCAAACATTATGCTGCTGGAGTATAAGAAAATAACTGCAGATGCTGGTACAAATCGATTTATTCACAAAATGCTGGAGTAACTCAGCAGGTCAGGCAGCATCTCGGGAGAGAAGGAATGGGTGACGTTTCGGGTCAAGACCCTTCTTCAGACTGATGTCGGGGGTGGGACAAAGGAAGGATATAGGTGGAGACAGGAAGATAGAGGGAGATCTGGGAAGGAGGAGGGGAAGGGAGGGACAGAGGAGCTATCTGAAGTTGGAGAAGTCGACGTTCATACCACCGGGCCGCAAACTGCCCAGGCGAAATATGAGGTGCTGCTCCTCCAATTTCCGGCGGGCCTCACTATGGCACTGGAGGAGGCCCATGACAGAGAGGTCAGACTGGGAATGGGAGGGGGAGTTAAAGTGCTGGGCCACCGGGAGATCAGTTGAGTTAATGCGGACCGAGCGCAGGTGTTCAGCGAAGCGATCGCCGAGCCTGCGCTTGGTTTCGCCGATATAGATAAGTTGACATCTTGACATTATGCTGCTGGAGGCTGCCCTCGTGTGGTCTCTTATAATATTGCATTTTCGTTTGGAAGTCAGGACAAATGTTTGTCCCCAAACTATTATATAAACAATATAGTAATCGTGTCAAAACAGTCAGGAAGGAACTGCAGATGCTGGTTTAAACCGAAGATAGACACTAAATAATGGAGTAACTTAGCGGGACAGGCAGCATCTCTGGAGAGAAGGAATGGGTGACGTTTCGGATCTAGACAGCCTGAAGAAGGGCCTCGACCCGAAACTTCACCCATTCCTTTTCCCCAAAGATGCTGCCTGTCCCGCTGAGTTACTCCAGCATTTTGTGTCCATCTTGAGTCATAGTCATACAGCACAGAAACAGGCCCTTCGGCCCAACTTACCCACGCCGACTAACATGTTGCCTCATCTACGCTAGTCCCACCTGCCCACGTTTTGGCCCATATCCCTCTAAACCTGTCATCATCATCATCATCATATATATACAGCCGGAAACAGGCCTTTTCGGCCCTCCAAGTCCGTGCCGCCTAGTGATCCCCGCACATTAACACTATCCTACACCCACTAGGGACAATTTTTACATTTACCCAGCCAATTAACCTACATACCTGTACGTCTTTGGAGTGTGGGAGGAAACCGAAGATCTCGGAGAAAACCCACGCAGGTCACGGGGAGAAGGTACAAACTCCTTACAGTGCAGCACCCGCAGTCAGGATCGAACCTGAGTCTCCGGCGCTGCATTCGCTGTAAAGCAGCAACTCTACCGCTGCGCTACCGTGCCGCCCCTATCCTGTCCTATCCATGTACCTGTCAAAATGTTTCTTAAACGTTGTGATAGTACCTGCCTCAACTACCTCCTCCGGCAGCTCGTACCATACACCCACCACCCTTTGTGTGAAAAAGTTACCCCTCAGGTTCCTATTAAATCTTTCTCCCCGCTGATCGAGAATTGTGCTAAGGTTTGGCAATATTTTAGTTTCGTTTCGTTTATTGTCACGTGTACCGAGGTACAGTGAAAGGCTTTTGCTGCGTGCTAACCAGTCAGCAGAAAGACAACACAATACTTTACTGAACTGAAAGCAAACAAATTTCACTGTACAAGTGAAAATAAAGAACCATTGAACCATTCATTCCAAGCTTCCATACCAGTTATAATTCACCGGTAGCTATTTTATAACCTTGTTTAATTTTTTTAGTTTAGTTTAGAGATACAGCATGGAAACAGGCCCTTTGGCCCTCCAAGTCCTCACTGACCAGCGATCCCCGCACATTAACACTATCCTTGTATATAACATATAATTATACTAAGCCAAGTAACTTACATGCCTGTACGTCTTTAGACTGTGGGAGGAAACCGAAGAACTCGGAGAAATCTTGTGGCTATTATATAAACAATAGAGTCATAGTGTCAAAACGTCCAGGAAGGAACTGCAGATGCTGGTTTAAACCGAAGATAGACACTAAATGATGGAGTAACTCAGCGGGACAGGCAGCATCTCTGGAGAGAAGGAATGGGTGACGTTTTGGGTCGAGACAGCCTAAAGAAGGTCCTCGACCCGAAACGTCACCCATCCTTTTCCCCAGAGATGCTGCCTGTCCCGTGGCCCTTGTGGCTAAAGGGGTCAGGGGGTATGGAGAGAAAGCAGGTACGGGATACTGAGTTGGATGATCAGCCATGATCATATTGAATGGCGGTGCAGGCTCGAAGGGCCGAATGGCCTACTCCTGCACCTATTTTCTAAGTTTCTCTGTTTCTAAAACCCACGCTGGTCACGGGGGGAGAACATACAAACTCCTTGCAGACAAGCATCCGTGGTCGGGATCGAACCCGGGTCTCCGGCGCTGCGAGGGCCGTAAGGCGGCAACTCTACCGCCGCGCTGTCCATAAAACTGATGCACTTGCCCACCTTGGCATCCTTAAGCTTGTCCCAGTTGGGTGTAATGAAGTACCAGATCCCATCTCCAGCACCGGGCAAGGTGATCCCGCGGATCAGAAGGATGACGAGGACCACATAAGGGAAGGTGGCCGTGAAGTAGACAACCTGGAAAGAAAAAGGACAGGAAATGCAGGAGAATGCAAACAGCCAGAAGAGAGGAAAAAACAATTTCCCGAACGTCACAGTGAAATCACAAGGCGCGCTTAGACCCACCTTTCCCGATGATTTGATGCCCTTTGCCAGGGATAAATAAACGATGATCCAGGCCAGCAACAGGGTCAATGCTAACTCCCATCGGATTCTCCCTGGATGTTCAATACCATCAGATATTTGCAGCACAAAATACCTGTGGGGAAAATAGTAGCAACCATGAAAGCATTGCACAGCATAGCATAGACAGTACACTACTGTGCAGGAAATCTTCACTCTGAGTGGGAAATGGGGGAAACGTTGCTTCACAAGATGGCTGGAGAAAGTGGATGTAGAGAGCATGTTTCCTTCCATGAAGCTAATTCTGTATTCAGAATTGTCCAATCTACCTGTAATTTTTTCTTAAATTCATGAACGCCTGGGCTAGCTTAGTTTAGTTTAGGGATACAGCGCAGAAACAGGCCCTTCGGCCCACCGAGTCCGTGCCGACCAGCGATCCCTGCACATTAACACTATCCTACACACACTAGGGACAATTTACGCATATACCAAGCCAATTAACCAACAAATTTGTATGGAGTGTGGGAGGAAACTGAAGATCTCGGAGAAAGCCCAGACAGGTCACGGGGAGAACGTACAAACTCCGTACAGACAGCTCCCGTAGTCGGGATCGAATCCAGGTCTCTGGCACTGCAAGTGCTGTAAGGCAGCAACTCTACCGCTGTGCCCTGGCAATGTTGAAAACTGTAAAAAAGTATATTTAAAACTATGAAATAAGATAATACGTACATGGACAGGTACATGGATAGGAAAGGTTTGGAAGGATTTGGGCCAAACATCAGAGGGTGGAGGTGAATCTGTGGAATTCATTGCCACAGAAGGCTGTGGAGGCCGTCAGTGGGTATTTTAAAGGTATTTATTCACAAAATGCTGGAGTAACTCAGTAGGTCAGGCAGCATCTTAGGAGAGAAGGAATGGGTGATGTTTCGGGTCGAGACCCTTCTTCAGACAGAGATAGATGGATTCAGATTCTTGGGTGTCAAGGTTTATGGGGAGAAGGCAGGAGAATGGGGTTAGGAGGGAGAGATAGATCAGCCGTGACTGAATGACGTACACGTGATGGGCCAAATGGCCTAATTCTGCTCCTATCACTTGTGAACTTATGGAAAATAAAACTATGAAGTTGTCCAACAAGTTGAGTGCTGATTATCACTATTTTGCGCGATGATACAAAATCATGACCTATTCTCTGTGATTTTCGTTCTTGGTTTAGTTTAGAGACACAGCGTGGAAACTGGCCTATCGCACCACCAGAGATCGCTCGTGTACCAGTTCTATCCTGGTTGTAGCCAATTAACCTACAAACTTGAATGTCTTTGGAGTGTGGATGGAAACCGGAGCACCCGGAGAAAACCCACGCAGGTCACGGCGAAAACGAACAAACTCTGTCCAGGCAGCACCCGTAGTCAGGATCGAACCCGGGTCTCTGGTGTTGTAAGGCAGCAACTTTACCTCTGCGCCACTGTGCCGCACAGCTAACACAGCTTTCAATTAGAGTATTAGAGTCATAATAATGCATGGAAACAGGCCCATGGCCCAAATTCACAAGTGACACACGTTATAGGGGTAGAATTAGGCCATTCGGCCCATCGAGTCTACTCCACCATTCAATCATGGCTGATCTCTGCCTCCTAATCCCATTTTGCTGCCTTCTCTCCATAACCCTTGACACGTTCTAATCAAGAATCTATCCATCTCTGCCTTAAAAATATCCACTGACTTGCCCTCCACAGCCTTCTGTGGCAACGCGTTCCACAGGTTAACTACCCTCTGACTAAAGAAGTTCCTCCTTACCTTTCTCAAAGAGCGCCTTTTAATTCTGAGGCTGTGACCTCTGGTCCTAGACTCTCCCACCAGTGGAAACATCCTCTCCACATCCACTCTATCTATGCCTTGTCAACCAAGAATCCCTGTCTATGCAGGCCCCATCTGTCCATGTCTGGCCCATATCCCACCAAACCTTTCCCATCCATGTACCTGTCCATGTACCTATTATCTTATTTCATAGTTTTAAATATACTTGTTTACAGTTTTCAACATTGCCAGGGTGGTATGGTGACGTAGCGGTAGAGTTGCTGCCTTACAGCACTTGCAGCGCCAGAGATCCGGATTCGATCCCGACTACAGGCGCTGTCTGTACGGAGTTTGTACGTTCTCCCCGTGACCTGCGTGGGTTTTCTCCGAGATCTTCAGTTTCCTCCCACACTCCAAAGACGTACAAATTTGTAGGTTAATTGGCTTGGTATATGTGTAAATTGTCCCTAGTGTGTGTAGGATAGTGTTAATGTCTAGGGATCGCTGGTCGGCACGGACTCGGTGGGCCGAAGGGCCTGTTTCGGTGCTGTATCCCTAAACTGAACTAAGCTAGCCCAGGTGTTCATGAATTTAAGAAAGAATACAAATAGATTGGACAATTCTGGATAGAGAATTAGCTTCATGGAAGGAAGCACAGGGTGGTGGGGGATGATTGGGGTTTTTTTCACATTGTGACCAGTGGTGTGCTTCAGAAATCAAAAATAAGCCCACCGCTATTTGTCATCCATCTCAATAATTTGGTTGGGAATGCAAAGCATTATTAGTAAGCTAGACACAAAATGCTGGAGTAACTCAGCAGGACAGGCAGCATCTCTGGAGAGAAGGAATTCCTTCTCTCCAGAGATGCTGCCTGTCCCGCTGAGTTACTCCGGCATTTAGTGTCTATCTTCAATTTAAACCAGCATCTGCAGTTTTTTCCTACACGTTATTAATAAGCTCACAGGTAGGGGTGCCAACTGTAGCACTCCCAAATACGGGACAAGGTGACGTCACCGCCCTGCGCCCCACATGACCTCACCCAGCCAGTGGCCATGTGCTCCCGCTCCACCAATGGCGGCCGCCCGGGCCGGGAGGCGGGTTGCTACGCAACCTCCGTTAGGCGGCGCCCGGGGCCCCTGGGCCTGCACTGTCCGGAAGGTAGGCACAAATTTTAATCAGCATCTGGAGTTTTTTTCCTACTACAGTGTCAGGGCCTACAGTGTCGGGGCCTACAGTGTCGGGGCCTACAACGTCCGGGCCTACAGCGTCCGGGCTACAGAGCCCCCGGGGCCTACAGTGCCGGGGCCTACAGCATCCGGGCCTACAGTGTTCCCCGGGCCTAATACGGGACAAGGGTGGTCTCGTAAGGGATAAGCCAATTTAGCCTAAAATACGGGGTGTCCCAGCTAATACGGGATAGTTGGCAACCCTGCTCACAGGTGACACTGAAACAGGTGGTATAACAGAGAGTGAAGAGGTTACCAAGAACTACAATGGGATCTTGATCAGCTACAGAAACAGGTGGAGAAGGTAGGTAATGTTGCATTTTGGCGGCTAAATGGATGGGGAAAAGTAAACAATTACTGACAAGACAGCATTGATGTAGAGAGGGATCTTGGAGACCAAGTCCATAGCTCGCAGAAAGTGGCAGCACAAGTAGATAGAGTGGTAAAGGAGGAGAATGGTATGTTGGTCTTCATCCATCAGGGCATTGAGTGTAAAAGTCAGGTGATCATATGCGTAAAATCATGAGAGGAATAGATCAGATGCACAGAGTCTCTTGCCCAGAGCAGGTGAATCGAGGACCAGAGGACAGAGGTTTAAGGTGAAGGGTGGGAAGGCGTTGGCCAGGGTGCAGGAGGTTTACTAGAATGCTGGGATTACAGACTATCAGCGAGAAGGAGAGGTTGGACAAAATGGAATGGTTTTCCCTGGAACTAAGGTTGGGGGAAGGCCTGAGAGGGGTATATAAAATTATAGGGGACACAGATGGGAAAGACAGGCAGAACATTTTTTCCAGGTGTAGAAATGTCAAAGACTAGAGAACACAGCTTTAGGATGAGAGCGGCAAAGTTTAACGGAGATATGTGGGCCTCATTTTTACAAGGATGGCGAGTGGCTGGGCCATTCGGCCTGGTGTGGTATGGAGGTAGATACGATAGTGGCATTTAAGAGGCTGTTGGATAGGCACACGGACCTGCAGGGAATGGAGAGACATGGGCCCGCATGTAGAGGAGATTGGTTTAGCTTGGCATTGTGTTGGCATGGACATTGTGGATGCCTGTTCCTGTGTTGTACTGTTCCATGCTAAATACAAACCAAGAGGGGCAACTTTGACACTCAAGAGGGTGATGGGTAAATGGAACAAGGTGTGAGAGGGTTGGGGGGTCATTGAGGCAGATACTACAAAAGCATTTAAAAGACACTTGGACAGGTACATGGATAGGAAAGGTTTAGAGGGATATGGGTCAAAAGCTGGCAAAGGGGACTAGCGGAGACGTGGCATCTTGATTGTCATTGGCGAGTTGGGCCGAAGGGCCTGTTTCCGTGCTGTAGGACTCTTTGACGATGTGGCATATTTCCATGAGCCTGCTCAAAGAAAACCAATTGGAGATTGGTGATGGTCACATCAATGGAAATGTCTTTTGTCGTCTTTTCCGGTGGTCTTGCCTTCCTTTAAAATCCTCATCTTATTTTGCAGATTAAATGGGGACAAGTCATGGTGGCGCGGTGGTAGAGTTGCTGCCTCACAGCGCCCCGAGAACTACCACGACTACGGGTGCTGTCTGTACGGAGTTTGTACATTCTCCCCGTGACCTGCGTGCGTTTTCTCCAGCTGCTCCGGTTTCCTCCCACACTCCAAAGACGTGAAGGTTTGTAGGTTAATCGGCTTGGTAAAATTTGTAAATTGGCCCTTGCGTGCGTAGGATGGTGTTAGTGTGCGGGGATCGCCGGTCGGCACAGACTCGGTGGGCCGAAGAGCCTGTTTCCGCGCTGTATCTCTAAACTATGTGAACTAAGCTAAAACCAAGTCTTTCCAAATGAAACTTGCTACTTACTTGAAGTATTCTTCACTGCCACTGACGAAGGTTTTGTTAATGGGCCTGCTGTAATTCACCATCGTGAAGTTGGGAAAGGCCGAATTACAGAACGATGTGTTTTTAATATGTACATGTTTGCCATCCTCAATCATACATGAATCTGTTGGGACAAGAAAATCAAGTTAATATGTCAATACTTTCATTTCTTTTTAAATCCCGTCACTAAATATCTAAATTGATTAAGAAAGTTTGAGTTGGTGTCTGGAGCCTTTAAAATGTCATATATCGCTCTGATAATGAAGGTGTAACACGCCAGCAATGAATTGTTTCTATCCAAAGGACTTCATTTTACTCAATGCATTGCAAAATAATTTAGTATCTAATTTAGATAATAATTTATTGCCTTTTGAGGGATTTTCTGTTGCCTAGAATGTTACAACTGAGATCAGGCCGAGTTCCTTTCTCATTAAATATATATTCAGGAAAATTGTGCTTTTCAAACCAGAGCAAAATATTCAATAGATTCAAAATTTACAATCGTTCGTGTAACCATAATGTGAACCTGCAAGTTAAGTGTCCTCATTAGATTTTATTCTGGGTGTGTACTTGAATTCCAAGATCATATAGATTGGTAAGATTGTCGATTCTCCCATTTATGCCTTCATTGTGATGTGTTGGCAATACCACAGAGGATCTTGGAGTGTCAATACGTTCTGGAGATAACAACTGTACTATTTCTTGTTCCTGTTTGCATGATACCCAATATCATCACTACCATTCCCCATTCTCAGTTATTGCCCCGATCAATGTGAACATGCACAAAATGCTCCCGAGTATAATATTAACACTCAAAACATTCCTGATTGAAAACCCTACAGTTAATTGCCCCGTGTACATTTGCATCGAGCATTTTGTGGATCACACATTTTTTGAAGACCTCACTTGGATGAAAGTGGTCTCAGATTTCCCACATTGTTTGTCATCAAAATCCTGACACCAATAAAAGGCCAAGCTTATTTGCCGTGTGTCCGATTAGCTTCTTTCATGTTTTGCAGTTCCAAGGAATGCTTTGAAGGGTTCTCCTTGGAAACTTGAGGTGGGTTGGTGATAACAACAAGCTAATCTTCAGGGAAGATAGCTTAAACCTGACATAAATCTTGCTTAATCATTCTCAAGACATGTTTGGCATTTTTTTTTCTGGAGTTTTAGATGGGAGGTCTGTAAAGTTAGCAATTGAAGATGAATAAGCTTGGTCCATGACAATGTATTGTAGCATATAGAAACAAAGAACTGCAGAGGCTGGTTAATGCACAAAAGGACACAAAGTGCTGGAGTACTCAGCAGGTCAGGCAGCATCTCTGGAGAGCATAGATGGGTGACGTTTCAAGAACAAGGGTCGAGATCCTTTCTTCAGATCTGAAACGTCACCTATCCATGTTCTCTGGAGATGCTGCCACACCTCCTGAGTTGCTCCAGCACTTTATTGTGGCACATAGTGTCCTTTATTGTGGCACATAGTCGACAGGGGCATTGAAAACTCTCTTACTGGGGTCCCTACATATCGCTGGCTGTCTGAGGCTCATTAAATAGCTGGTAGGACAACACTAAGTCATGAGAGGACGGCTGGTGGAAGCATTACCTGGAAGCCACCAGTGTAAATGAGTTCCCTGGGCTCGATACCTACCTTGGCAAGGATTCTCACATACCAGCTGAAGTTCCCTCGGGTAGAGTCGGGCTTCGTTGGTATACGGTAACGTGTATATGCTGTGGGGAGGAAAATAGTGGCAATGCACTCAAACATTTCACCGTGGACTTTGTTGCTGGCTACGGCGCTCAGGGACAGTTCCTGGCGAAACCTTGCCACCATCACCTCCACCCTAAAGTGACAATGAATCTTCTCGTGAGGAAGTGGGGAGGTAAGTGAAGAAAGTTGAGTTTATTCCTGCTGATGTCAAGTTGGAATCCATCTAAGTACCTAAGCCTGACCCATATTCTTGCACTCTTGTATGATAGTGCTTATGTGTAGTGCGTTCTACTGAAGTGAATGCAAAACAAAAATAATTTCGCTGTACCTCAGTACATGTAACAATAATGTACCATCGAACAAACTCTTGATTCAGGCAGATCGTAGCTCTTCAGAAAGGTAATTGCCCTATTGGTAAAATTAATTGGCATGCTAAACTCCAACAGTCATTTGGCATTCTTGTACATCTTGTGGTGTAACCTTGCAACTCAATATCCCAACAGGCAGAGAGGCAGTAGGAAGCTTACAAGTACTTTCTGGAGCTAAGGGCTGAGATTTTTAGCTAGCTGAACTCATTAACATCTTTATAAATGAAGACAGACACAAAATGCTGGGGCAACTCAGCGGGTCAGGCAGCGTCTCTGACGAGAAGGAATGGGTGACTTTTCGGGTCGAGACCCTTCTTCAGACTGATGTCAGGGGTGATGGGGGGGGGGGTCTAGAGGTATGGAAGGGGAAGGTGTGAAAATGATGGATCAAAGCAAATGCTGCTAAGGGAAAGTAGAATGGTTCATTGTTAGCTGAGGGGAATGTGACAACGCGGCATACAATCAGTAATATGTAACCAGGTGGACAGCAGAACCAGGATGGGGGAGGGATAGAGAGAGAGGGAAAGCAATGTTAGAGAAATCAATATCCATACCACTGGGTTGTAAGCTGCCCAAGCGAAATGTGAGGTGGTGTTCCTTCAATTTGCGTTAGGCCTCATTCGTTATCTTTCTAAATGCTTGATCTACGACAATCTTTACTCTTACCAATTTATCCAAAGGTTTCTCCAGCTTGGATAAGTGATTGTGTTGTGAAGGGGGTCGAAAGGGGAAAGGGAGAAGAGGGGGAGATGGGCATTTATTTCAAGAGGGCTTGTATACAAAAACAGGAATGTAATGCTGAGGTTCCATAAGGCGCTGGCAAGGACGCATTTGGAAATTGTGAGCAATTTTGGGTCCTATATCTGAGGAAGGATGTGCTGGCTCTGGAGAGGGTCACTTGTTCAATTCTCCCGAGATGCTGCCTGACCCGTTGACTTACTCCAGCACTTTGTGTCTACCATTGCAAATATGATGTAACATCATAGAGTGAAACGTGTTGTAAAACCTGTAAGATTAAGTGATACATGCCATATAACAGTATAAAATGTGCTCCACTACAATTTATCACGCAGAAACGAATAACAATATTTGTCAAACACCTTTGTGCACGCTTTGGAACAAAATTCACATTGCATATTATTGTAAATACCAAGTATCAACATGCTTGCATACGACTGTTAACGGTACAAACACAATGTACTTACTATATGATACATACCACGTGATGTTATACCAGGTAACTATATCAAGCAGGAAGGAACTGCAGATGCTGGCTTACACTGAAGATAGACACTAGATGCTGGAGTAACTCAACGGGTCAGGCAGCATCTCCGGAGGAGAGGAATAGGTGACGTTTTGGGTCGAGACCCTTCTTCAGACTGAGACTCAGGGGAGAGGAAAACCAGAGGTGTGAGAAGTACGGAACAAATCAGAGCCGGCACCGATGACCAAGGAAAGGTGGAGCCCACAATGGTCCAGTGTTGGCTGTGGAAGAGGTGATGACGTAGGGATACGAACAGTGAAACTAGCGGGACAACTCGGGTTGGGGAGGGACAGAGAGAGGAGAAATGCAAAAGGTTACTTGAAGTTAGAGAAGTCAATGTTCATACCGCTGGGGTGTAAGCTGCCCAAGCAAAATACGAGGGGATGTTCCTCCAATTTGCGCTGGGCCTCACTCTGACAGTGGAGGAGGCCCAGGACAGAAAGGTCAGTGTGGGAATGGGAATGGGAGTTAAAATGTTTGGCAACCGGGAGATTGCGTAGGCCAAGGTGTAATCAGCGAAGAAGGTCATACATGTTTCATATCCACACACATGTTTCAAGACTATGTGGTGAATGCCACGTAACATTGTGTTGTTTTCACAATGTAAAATCATATCTTAAAATGGTATAACATTGTATGTGGTTAGCATCATGAAGTACATTGTGTGATAACATTGGGTAAATGTCTCGTAGTACAGTACATTATGTATTGTGCAACACAGCGTGGTATACATTAAATTATATTATGTATTCTGTGTATATCTTTTGTTTCTTCACCAGATTTTTCTAGACTGCACTGAGGCGGTGCTGGCTCGAAGGGCCGAATGGCCTCCTCCTGCACCTACTGTCTATTGTCTATCACTGGAATAGTGAAAGGCTTGGATTGAATGGATGTGGAGAGGATGCTTCCATCAGTGGGAGAGTCCAGGACTAGAATTAAAGGACTTTTTTTTAGATGAGGAGGAATTTCTTTGGTCGGAGGGTGGTGGTGAATCTGTGGAATTCTTTACCACAGAAGGCAGTGAAGGACAAGTCAGTGGATATTTTTTAAGGCAGAGATAGATAAATTCTTGATTAATACAGGTGTAAGAGGTTATGGAGGGGAAGGCAGGAGAATGGGGTTAGGCGGGAGAGAGTAAACTATGTTTAAGAAGGCATAAAGTTGCTTCTATAGCACTTTTGATGAATGCATCGGCCCATTTAAAATAATATTTGGAAGGAGAAAATTGGTACCAGCCTTTAACAGGGCTGCAAAGTAATGTTACTATATTAATTTTACAACTCAGTTTAGAACTGGGAAAATATAATCTCAGTAACTTTTACGACATAAAAATGTCAAAATCATGATCCCTCTAAAAATGGAGTGTCGGTAAATTCCTGACTGCAGGAATCTCGGTCGGTCTTGGTCTGTCTTTCCTTGTCAACACTCAAAGTCAAACTTTGGTCTGGCCAATACTTTGATATTCCCAATAGGCTGTGAAAATGTTTCCCGTGATGTGTAAATATAACGGGTGTTTAATTGAAGGTGGTCTTGCAGCTACAAAGCATCTTTCATGGTTGCAAGACATCCCAAGAGCACTTTGCACATAATGGTCTTTAAAATGCCATTGTGGTTTTTTTTTTAAGAGAGACACAACAAGGAAAGAGGCCATTCGGCCCACCGAGTCCATGCCGACCGTTTACACTAGCTCTGGGACATCCCACTTTCTCATCCGCTCCTCCCCTGCACACTAGGGAGCAATTTACAGAGGGCCAATTAACCTACACACCCGCACGTCCTCGGGATGTGGGTGAAAACCGGAGCACCCGGAGGAAACCCACGCGGTCGCAGGGAGAACGTGCAGACTCCACACACACACAAACCCACACACACACACACACACAGATAGCACCCGAAGTCAGGATCAAATCTGGGTCTCTGGTGCTGTGAGGCAGCAGCCAATTTGCACAGGGAAGGTCCCACACACAACAAAAATATATGTGATCTCTATTAGTGAAGCAGGTTCAGGCACGAGCATTTGTTCAAATGTCAGTGATATTTCCCCAAGCTCGGATATGGGCTCCATCTACCCGAGAGGGGTAGATGGAGCCTGGGTTTGACATAGCAACATCCCCTCGGTAATGGGAAAAGCCAGGCTTGATTATGTGCTCGTCTTTGCAATGAGACTTTTGAATCAATGGTACAATTGTGAGCCACAACCATCAAGTCTTGTATTGATAGCATTAAATTATCTCACAGTACAGCCCTTTTTTTTTCCAAATCAGAGGTGCAAAACATGCAGAAGGGATTTTGTGCAGTTCAATGCATTCGTATGTCAAAGACAAAGAGCATGACACATGCATTAAAATATATATGTACTATACAAAGCATTGCATTTTTTACATAATCAAATATGCTTTAAAATCAACACCAAAGGCATTCTGCATTACCTTTGAACTTCAAGCATGTTTTGAAGATGAGTGAACAAACTTGGAATGCATTACTGTCTGCTGTTATCTGATAGCTGATATCTTTAACCCACATTAGATTTACATTACACTGTGATTTCCAAAGTTAGTAGCCTTCATTTTCCTACGGTTTAAGATTTTGATTCTGTGAATAAATTAATGAGATGCATCATTAAGATTTCAGCAAGGCCAGGACAAACTACAGGAACATTTTTTTTTTTTTTTTCTTTTATGGCACATGTATGTAATTAATGCAGTGACATCCAGTTCCCAAGTCAAAACGTAGAAACAAAGAACTACAGATGCTGGTTGATACCAAAGATGGACACAAAGCCCATGGGGTAACTCAGCGGGTCAGGCAACATCTCTCGAGAAAAATGAATAGGTGATGTTTCGGGTCGGGCTCTTTCTTCAGACTGAAAGTAGGGGATGGTGGAGGGGGGAGGGGAGCGAGCTGGAGGCGAGGAAAGACCAGAAAAAATCGTGGCAAGCAACAGATAACTTTCAGGCAGGGTAGTGCCCTGATACGACCATCGTTGGCTAGCGAAGTTCGTAAGTGCTAGGGGCAGAATTAGGCCATTCGGCCCATCAAGTCTACACCGCTCATTCAACCATGCCTGATCTATCTCTCCTTCCCAACCCTGTTCTCCTGCCTTCTCCCCATTACCCCAGACACCCGTAATAATCAAGAATCTATCAATCTCCGCCTTAGAAATATCCACGGACTTGGCCTCCACAGCCGTCTGTGGCAATGAATTCCACAGATTCGCCACCCTCTGACTAAGGAAATCCCTCTTTACCTCTTTTCTAGTGAAAAGGTGTGATCTCACGAGGGATACAATGGGGGGAACTGTGGAACTAGTTAAACAACAAGGGTGGAGGGAGATGGCAAGGGGTGGTGGGGTGGGGAGTGAGATTAGAAGTCACTTAAAATTGAAGAATTCCACGTTCATACCACCAGGTTGTAAGCTACTCCAGCAAATCAATTTTGTCATAGGTTAGATGGAGGGATCAACTTTGAAAGATGGAAGGCTGTGGAAGCCAAGTCAATGGATAGTTTTAAAGCGGAGATTTACAGATTCTTAATTCAACTCCATAAAGTCACCCCATTTAACAACAGCGGAGGCATTCCACCTCTCACTTCAGCCATTGCTATCTGGGAACAAGGTTATTATTACATATCGTATTAGGGTCAGAATTTGTGCAACGGATCCAAAATCAAAAGAAGTTAAGCCTACTCGACCCGAAACGTCACCCATTCCTTCTCTCCTGAGATGCTGCCTTATCCCTCTACATCATCGCTGTACCTTTTGTTTCCCTTATCCCTAACCAGTCTGAAAATCTTCACTCTGTATCTCTGCTTTATCTGTTGTGCTTGAGTTTGAACTGATTGCATCTATGTATAGAAGATAGATGGAAAATGCTGGAGTAACTCAACGGGAAAGGCAATATCTCTGGAGAGAAGGAATGGGTGACGTTTCAGGTCGAGACCCTTCTTCAGACCCCGACCCGAAACGTCACCCATTCCTTCTCTCCAGAGATGCTGCCTGTCCCGCTGAGTTACTCCAGCTTTCTGCTTTTTGTGTCTAACCCTTCTTAAATACTTCTTAAACCCTTCTTGTATACACTGGAATTTAGAAGGATGAGAGGAGATCTTATCGAAACGTGTAAGATTATTAAGGGGTTGGACACGTTAGAGGCAGGAAACATGTTCTCAATGTTGGGGGAGTCCAGAACAAGGGGCCACAGTTTAAGAATAAGGGGTGGGCCATTTAGAACTGAGATGAGGAAAAACTTTTTCAGTCAGAATTTGTGGAATTTTCTGCCTCAGAAGGCAGTGGAGGCCAATTCTCCGAATGCATGCAAGGGAGAGCTAGATAGAGCTCTTAAGGATAGCGGAGTCAGGGGGTATGGGGAGAAGGCAGGAACGGGGTACTGATTGAGAATGATCAGCCATGATCACATTGAATGGCGGTGCTGGCTCGAAGGGCCGAATGGCCTCCTGCACCTATTGTCTATTGTCTAAATGTTTTGACTTATGATCTCTCAATTCTGCATCAATAGAATATATTCATCTTGCAAGTCTTTGCAAAACTGGAACAGCTTCTTCCCCTCTGTTATCAGGCTTCTGAACGGTCCTTCAACAAGCTAGGGTGCTGTCCGATTCACCTCCACCCCATTGCAGACATTGGACTTTGTCTCTGGAACTGGTGCGCTCCAATGCTGAGAACTATATTATGCACTCTGTGTCTTCCCCTTTGCTACTAACTTTTGTACTTGAATTTGACTTGATTGTATTTAGGTACAGTATTAACATAGAAACATAGAAAATAGGTGCAGGAGTAGGACATTCGGCCCTTCGAGCCAGCATTCAATATGATCATGGCTGATCATCCCAAATCAGTACCCCATTCCTCCTTCCTCCCCATATCCCTTGATTCCGTTAGCCCTAAGAGCTATATCTAACTCTCATTTGAAAACATCCAGAGAATTGGCCTCCACTGCCTACTGTGGTGGAGATTTACACAGATTCACAACTCTCTGTGTGAAAACGTTTTTCCCATCTTCTGCCAGTAAAGTTACCTTTCTTTAAGTTCAGGACTTAATGAATTTTATCATTGTACAGTAGTGTTATATTAGGGAACCCACGCATCATTTGAACACAGTAACCCAGCTGAGAATGTGTGAATTTATCCCCATAATCAATGACAACTTTGACATGGGGGTTTTAAGGAGAATATTTAAGGAGTGGATGTGGAGAGGATGTTTCCACTAGTGGGAGAGTCTGGGACCAGAGGTCATAGCTTCAGAATTAAAGAACGTTCCTTTAGGAAGGAGATGAGGAGGGATTTCTTTAGCCAGAGGGTGGTGAATCTGTGGAATTATTTTCCACAGAAGGCAGCGGAGGCCAAGTCAGTGGCTATTTTTAAGGCAGGGATAGATAGATTCGAGATTAGTACGGGTGTCAGGGGCTATGGGGAGAAGGCAGGAGAATGGGGTTAGGAGGGAGAGATCGATCAGCCACGATTGGATGGCAGAGTAGACTTGATGGGCCGAATGGCCTAATTCTGCTCCTATCACTTATGACCTTATGATTATTGCTGTAAGTATTAATGTAATGGCTTTCAATTACAATTTATCTTTTATATCGTAGATAGAGCTTGCTGACATTTTGGCAATCGTACATCTTAACCCAATGCAAGCTGCAAATCTAAACATATTAAAATCACAGATTGTTATAGAGTGGCGACATAGTAATTCAGTGTCCAAATGTTGCCTTAAACCAGAGAGATGACCTTTATACACTTGTCAAAAAATATGCAAACAAGATAAGATTGCATGTTATAATGCAAGCAATGGTTTAATCTTGTTGGTTCCCTTGGCATTTCAGGACTTCCAGATGATATAAGTTTAACAAGTTTATATTGTTCATTGACACCATCTCTGCAGATTGCTGTGTAGATTACACACAAGTTATGTTTAGTTTAGAGATACAGCGCGGAAACAGGCCCTTCGGCCCAACGAGTCCGTGCCGACCAGTGATCCCCGCACACTAGTACTATCCTACACACTCTAGGGACAATTTACCTTTTTTTTTTAACCAAAGCCAATCAACCTACAAACATGTACGTCTTTGGAGCGTGGGAGGAAACCGGGACACCCGGAGAAAATCCACGCAGGTCACGGGGAGAACGTACAAACTCCATACAGACTGCACCCGTGGTTAGGATCGAACCCGGGTCTCTGGCGCTGTAAGGCAGCAACTCTACCTCTGCGCCACCGTGCCGCTTACAAGTTCTTCACACTAAATTCTTGCCTGAAACTTACTTTTGTGCTTGTCTTAAAGATTTTCCCCAACTGAAATTGTTACAATCTTATGAGGATGCTTGATTACCCACTAGAGCTCAGCTCAGAAATAATTAAATTTGCCAAGAGAATTTAATTTAATTTCCTAAATGAATCTTTGGAGACATTAACTATAATTTTATATTGGCCCAGTGATACTAGAATCTTAATGGTACATCTCAATTACATTGTAAATCCCCGGAGCATTTTAAACAACATAGATGACTTTAGAGATACAGCGAAAGAGATGAGACTCTAACAAAGCTTAAAAAAAAGTTCCGATTTTGTGTGTCAATGTTCATAAGTGATAGGAGCAGAATTAGGCCATTCGGCCCATCAAGTCTACTCCGCCATTCAATCATGGCAGATCTTTAGTCAGAGGGTGGTGAATCTGTGGATTTTTTTGCCACAGACGGCTGTGGAGGCAAATTCAGTGGATATATTTAAGACAGAGATAGATAGATTCTTGATCAGTACGGGTGTCAGAGGTTATGGGGAGAAGGCAGGAGAATGGGGTTAGGAGGGAGTGATAGATCAGCCACGATTGGATGGCGGAGTAGACTTGATTGGCGAAAGAGCCTAATTCTGCTCCTATCACCTATGATCTTATGATCTATCTTTCCCTCGTAAGCACATTCTCATGCCTTCTCCCCGTAACCCGTGACAACCGTACTAATCAATTCTATTTGCTTATGGTAGTACAGAGAGGATGGGGGAAAATGTGAGCTTGAACTTACTGCAGCTTCCTACCACAGGGTTAGAGAGGTCGAAGATTTCATACCTTCCTCCCCCCATTTTCTGTACAGGGCACAAGGGGCGATCAAGTAGAAGAGAAGTGAGGCATATGTCCACTGAGAGGGAGAACGAGGGAGGACCCGGCATGGGGGGTGGGGAGGGGGGACCACTGAGAACTGAGGGGGACCACGAAATGGAATGTATTAAAAATGGTTTGTGTTAAAATGGAATTCATTCATAGTAAGAGACTATGGTTTTTTTTAGGTGACCCACCCATGGTCATGGTGGCTACCTCCCTTCCAATGACTCCATCTACACCTCGCGCTGCCTCGGCAAGGCCAGCAGCATAACCAAGGACAAGTCGCACCCCGGCCACTCCCTCTTCTCCCCTCTCCCATCGGGCAAAAGGCATAGAAGTGTGAACACGCACACCTCCAGATTCAGGGACAGTTTCTTCCCAGCTGTTATCAGGCAACTGAATCATCCCACCACAACCAGAGAGCGGTCCTGAACTACTATCTACCTCATTGGTGACCTTCGGACTATCTTTGATCGGACTTTGCTAGCTTTACCTTGCACTGAACGTTATTCCCATTATCATGTATCTATAACACTGTCTTTCTGCTGACTGGATAGCCCGCAACAAAAGCTTTTCACAGTATCTCCGTCCACGTGACCATAAACTCAAATGAACTGAACTAGTGCAAGGCTTGTATTGTTTTGTGAATAAGTTAATGATACACTTAATGGTAGCTTATCAAGGTACCTTAATCCAATGAGGTGGAAGGTAGTGATCCTTATTTGAAGAGTTAAAAAACCTTAACTGGAAAATATATTTTTTAATTAACATTATATATCTAAAGTATTAACATTGAGAGGGGATATTATTTGGCCCTGTGCCCTCAATCTTGTGGAAACTCCGTGACTCTGTAGATTTTATTACTTTCATTATAATCAGATAATTACATTATAACGAATGACGGAGAAATTAGAAACATTAAACATTTGAGGGGTTCCTCAAAGTGATCTGATCCTGTACAGGGCCCTGGTGAGACCGCACCTGGAGTACTGTGTGCAGTTGTACAGGGACCTAGTGGGACCACACCTGGAGTACTGTGTGCAGTTGTACAGGGCCCTAGTGAGACCGCACCTGGAGTACTGTGTGCAGTTGTACAGGGCCCTAGTGAGACCGCACCTGGAGTACTGTGTGCAGTTGTACAGGGCCCTAGTGAGACCGCACCTGGAGTACTGTGTGCAGTTGTACAGGGCCCTGGTGAGACCGCACCTGGAGTACTGTGTGCAGTTGTACAGGGCCCTAGTGGGACCGCACCTGGAGTACTGTGTGCAGTTGTACAGGGCCCGAGTGAGACCGCACCTGGAGTACTGTGTGCAGTCTTGGTCTCCAAATTTCAGGAAGGATATTCTTGCTATTGAGGGCGTGCAGCGTAGGTTTATTAGGTTAATTCCCGGAATGATGGGACTGTCATATGTTGAAAGATTGGAGCGACTAGGCTTGTATACACTGGAATTTAGAAGGATGAGAGGAGATCTTATCGAAACGTATAAGATTATTAAGGGGTTAGAAAATAGGTGCAGGAGTAGGCCATTCTTTGGACACGTTAGAGGCAGGAAACATGTTCCCAATGTTGGGGGAGTCCAGAACAAGGGGCCACAGTTTAAGAATGAGGGGTAGGCCATTTAGAACTGAGATGAGGAAAAACTTTTTCAGTCAGAGAGTTGTGAATCTGTGGAATTCTCTGCCTCAGAAGGCAGTGGAGGCCAATTCTCTGAATGCATTCAAGAGAGAGCTAGATAGAGCTCTTAATGATAGCGGAGTCGGGGGTATGGGGAGAAGGCAGGAACGGGGTACTGATTGAGAATGATCAGCCATGATCACATTGAATGGTGGTGCTGGCTCGAATGGCCGAATGGCCTCCTCCTGCACCTATCGTCTATTGTCTATTGTGACCTGAATGCTTGACATATCTGGATTAAATATCTGTCCACTTATCCCCTATAGTTTTATAGATTCATTCAGCCTGGTACCAGGCCCTTCGGCCCAACTTGCCCATGCCGACCAAGATACCCCATCTTAATTAGTCCCACCTTCCCTTGTTTGGCCCTTATCTCTCTCTAAACCTATCCTATCTATGTACCTGCCAAAACATGGTATTATAATACCTGCCTCAATGACCCCCTAAAAGTACCTTTCTCAACTATCCCCAATTTCTGAAATCGGAGCAGCCAATTTTCTGATTGAAACCTGAGAAATAAAACATGCACCACATATTTGGCACGTGAGGTGGTGTCCTTTATTAGCCAAGGCATAGAACATCAAAGCAGGGGGATTGTACTGGAACCACAATTGACACTAGTTAGATGACGGTCAGAGCACTGCATAGAATTACCAGTCGTTAAGTCATAGAGTCATGCAGCGTGGAAGCAGGACCCTTCAGCCCAACGTGCCCACGCCGACCAACATGCTCCAGTTGCACTAATACCACCCGCTTATATTTAGGCGTAATCCTTCTAAATCTACCCGATCGATCTTTAGCCGACGGAGGAAGACGGACATGTGGAAGTGAGGGAGCCGCTGCCGGGGCGAGGGAAAAAGGAGGACCCTGTGTGGAGGGACCACCATGAGGAGGGGGTGGGTGTGGGGGAGAACAAAGGGGGAACTGGCCATGGGGTTCTGTGTAACTTTGTCAGTGCCCTTTATGTGGCGACTCTTTGCATACCTAGGGTGTGCAAGCAAAGAGTTTCACTGTAACTTGTCACATGTGACAATAAAGTATTCCATTCAATTCAATTCAAATCAATTAAAAAATATATAGAAAATTACAGACAGTTGGCAAGATTGGATAAATGAATTATTCTCTCGGGCAACCAATAAGTACATAATGTGCCAAATAGTCTCTATCTACGCTGCGAAATTCTACGATTCTGCAAGGCCACAGTCCAACCCCTCTTTTCCTTTCCATTAATTTTTCAATCGTCAATAAAATTTCCCATGGTCCACTCATACATGACACCATCTTAAGGTCTCTTGGGTTTAGATTTACCTTCCAATCAGGTAACGTGGTCCTACCCAAATGAAGGCGACTGCGTATTAAAAATGACAATTCAAATGATCAAAACAGCAGAAGTAAAATGACTAGCGGTAACCTCATTCCCCAATTCCCGCTAGCCAGCCATGGATGAGGGTTGAAATTAAATGAAAGCAAGTATGATGTTGGAAGATGCAGTGGTCCCTGCTGGATTGTTAGTGGATCAGCTGTCCTTCTAAGGCATGTTTGTGTTCGCAAGTATCCATGCCGAGCCCTGTGAGACTTGTGCATGTCTTGTTGCTACATGTTAAACCTCCTCCAAAGGATCAGAAGATGGGACCAGTCCAAAGAATAGGTTCGGCAGTGGTTGTTACCCAGTAGTAGCTTGTTCTTGTCCCTGCAATTTTCAGTGTTCCAGCTGTTATCACAGGATGCCCAAGGGAGCACAGGCATGCACGATGCAAAAAGGTAGAACAGGGTGTAGCAGATTATGATATTGTAGTACACCGCGATCAGCACCGAGATGATCAACATTGCAATCCCGCAGCCTGCAAGCAGAATGGAAACAAGACAGTGTTAATATGCAACAAGGCATGCTCATTATTTCCAATGTGGAATTCTCTGCCTCAGAGGGCAGTGGAGGCCAATTCTCTGAATACATTCAAGAGAGAGCTAGATAGAGCTCTTAAGGATAGCGGAGTCAGGGGGTATGGGGAGAAGGCAGGAACGGGGTACTGATTGAGAATGATCAGCCATGATCACATTGAATGGCGGTGCTGGCTCGAAGGGCCGAATGGCCTACTCCTGCACCTATTGTCTATTGTCTATTGTCTAAAAGAAAGTGGTTCTCAGAGGCTGCCTGTGTATGTGATCACCTACCGAGGAAAGACATTGTCAAGCTTAAAATGGTTTACGAAGTTGTAGTTGACAGGACAATAGACAATAGGTGCAGGAGTAGGACATTCGGCCCTTCGAGCCATGAGAGGAATAGATCGGGTAGATGCACAGAATTTCTTGCCCAGAGTAGGGGAATGGAGGACCAGAGGACATAGGTTCAAGGTGAAGAGATTTAATAGGAATCTGAGGGGTGACTTTCTCATGCAAAGGGCAGTGGGTGTATAGAACGAGCTGCCAGAGGAAGTAGTTGAGGCTGGGACTATCCCAAAGTTTAAGAAACAGTTAGACAGGTACATGGATAGGACAGGCTTGTACTCGCTGGAATTTAGAAGATTGAGGGGGGATCTTATAGAAGCTTACAAAATTCTTAAGGGGTTGGACAGGCTAGATGCAGGAAGATTGTTCCCGATGTTGGGGAAGTCCAGAACAAGGGGTCACAGTTTAAGGATAAGGGGGAAGTCTTTTAGGACCGAGATGAGTACGTTTTTTTTCACACAGAGAGTGGTGAATCTGTGGAATTCTCTGCCACAGAAGGTAGTTGAGGCCAGTTCATTGGCTATATTTAAGAGGGAGTTAGATGTGGCCCTTGAGGCTAAAGGGATCAGGGGGTATGGAGGGAAGGCAGGTACAGGATACTGAGTTGGATGATCAGCCATGATCATATTGAATGGCGGTGCAGGCTCGAAGGGCCGAATGGCCTACTCCTGCACCTATTTTCTATGTTTCTATGTTTCTTTGTTCGGAGGGAAATGGACCAAATGCAGGCGGGTGGAACTAGTGTAGCTGGGACATGTTGGCCGGTGTGGGCAGGTGGAACTAGTGTAGCTGGGACATGTTGGCCGGTGTGGGCTTGTTAGGCCAAAGGGCCTGTATCCACACAGCTTCGCTCGACGACTCTACCTTGTAAAGCAGGGATGGCCTTCCACACAGATATCGGCCCCTGACTGGCAAATTGACCGAGTGCCGTCTCCAGGAGGAATATGGGGACCCCAGCAAAAGCCAGCATTATCAGGTAAGGGATCAAAAACGCACCTGAAGGAAGAGACAGTGAACAAAGATTTAGTAGTTCAGTTTAGAGATACAGCATAGAAGCAGGCCCTTTGGCCCACCGAATCCGCGCCAACCAGCAGTCACCCCGTACACAAGCTCTATCCCACACATACGTCCTAGGAGCAGAATGAAGCCATTTAACCCATCAAGTCTACTGCACCATTCAATGCTGGCTGATCTATCTTTCCCTCTCAACCCCATTCTCCTGCCTTCTCCCCATAACCCCTGACACCCGTACTAATCAAGAATCTGTCATTCTCCATCTCAAAATTGTCCCTTGACTTGGCCTCCACAGCCGTCTGTGGCAATTAATTACCACAGGTTCACCACCCTCTGACTAAAGAAATTCCTCCTCATCTCCTTTCCAAAGGCACACTCTTTTAATCTGAGGCTATGACCTCTGCTCCTGGACTCTCCCACCTCACCATTGTGCCACAAGTATTTCTTGTAGAATCAAGTAACTGCAGACACTGGTTTACACAAAAGGACACAAAGTGCTGGAGTTACTCAGCGGGTCAGGCAGCATCTCTCGAGAATATGGATAGGTGACTTTTCAGGCCAGGTCTTTTCTTCAGACTGATTGACAATAGGTGCAGGAGTAGGCCATTCGGCCCTTCGAGCCAGCACCACCATTCAATGTGATCATGGCTGATCATTCTCAATCAGTACCCCGTTCCTGCCTTCTCCCCATACCCCCTGACTCCGCTATCCTTAAGAGCTCTATCTAGTTCTCTCTTGAATGCATTCAGAGACTTGGCCTCCAGTGCCTTCTGAGAGTGAATGCTACAGATTTACAACTCTCTGACTGAAAAAGTTTTTCCTCATCTCCTTTCTAAATGGCCTACCCCTTATTCTTAAACTGTGGCCCCTGGTTCTGGACTCCCCCAACATTGGGAACATGTTTCCTGCCTCTAACGTGTCCAACCCCTTAATAATCTTATACATTTCGATAAGATCCCCTCTCATCCTTCTAAATTCCAGTGTATACAAGCCTAGCCGCTCCAGTCTTTCAACATACGACAGTCCCGCCATTCCGGGAATTAACCTAGTAAACCTACGCTGCACGCCCTCAATAGCAAGAATATCCTTCCTCAAATTTGGAGACCAAAACTGCACACAGTATTACAGGTGTGGTCTCACTAGGGCTCTGTACAACTGCAGAAGGACCTCTTTGCTCCTATACTCAACTCCTCTTGTGATGAAGGGACCTGACCTGAAACTTCACCTATCCGTGTTCTCCAGAGATCTTGCCTGCCGTGTGGAGTTACTCCAGCACTTTGTGTCTTTTTTAGTAGTCATGAGCCAAGAGTGCTTCATTGTCTTATGTCCCGAAACTGAACAATGATATTCTCACTTGTAGTAGAGCAGACATGGAAACATAGTACTGTGCAAACGAAAGGATTTAAGATGATTCTTTTTTTAAATGTTTGAAAGCGTTATGACACTTGCTGCATTTAGTTTAAAATTGTAAAATTCTGAAGTGTATTGGAAAAATACCAAGCTGAGGTGCCAACGTCAGGAAGCAGAACCAGTGTGTTTCGGGGAACAATTTACACTGGGCACACAATGTGTAATATCAAGGGTAAACAGCAGAGGGCTCTGTAGACTGCAATCAAAACCAGTGTTACTGAAAATCAAACGATAACATCATTGCAAAGGCACATCGTTTCAACTCTTCGGTGCAGGCTCAAAGGGCCGAATGGCCTACTCCTGCACCTATTTTCTATGTTTCAGATGAAATTGCCCATTACAATTTGATGTAAGTTGCTAATCTTCATAATAAATCAACGAAGGCTTGCTGATGAGACAAAAGTGGGTGGTTCTTGCAGATAGTGAAGATGGTTGTGATAGATTGCAGCAGGGGGGTAAGTTGGGCCGAAGGGCCTGTTTCCACGCTGTATCAGTCTATGACTATGACTATGGCTCTATGTATGTCATTGCTCCCAAACTGTGTGAACCTTGTTTTAATGTCTTTCTCAAGCGCCTCGTTAAGATACCAGAAGATAGCTGGCAAAATTAAACTGACAAAGTATTTTGTTACTAACAGAACCTGCTGAAGGGCAAATGGTCACAGACGACATTAGTTCAAGGGTTTGAACAAAGGGGATGGCACGGTGGCGAAGCGGTAGAGTTGCTGCATTACAGAGCCAGAGACCAGGGTCCGATGCTGACTATACACAGTTTGTACGTGCTTCCCTGGGACTGTGTGGGTTTTCTCTGGGTGCTCCGGTTTCCTCCCACACTCCAACAATTCCAAAGACAGAGATTCACTTGCACCTCCTTCAACCTCATCTATTGTATCCGCGGTTCCAAGTGTGGACTCCTGTATATCGGCGAGACCAAGCTCAGGCTCGGCGATTGTTTCGCTGAACACCTCCGCTCAGTCTGCCTGGGACTAGGTGATCTCCCTACTTTAACTCTCCTCCCCATTCCCACATTGACCTTTCCATCCTGGGCCTCCCCCTCTGTCAGAGTGGGGGTCAACACAAATTGGAGGAACAGCACCTCATATTTTGCTTGGTCAGCTTGTAACCCAGCGGTAAGAATATTGATTTCTCTAACTTCAAGTAACCCTTGCATCCTCTCTCTCTCCATCCCTCCCTCCACCTTTATCATCGTACTAGTTTTACTGTTGTTCTGTTGAGTTTCACTGCCAGTGTAACTCGTTATCACCTAGTCCACAGCCAACAATCGACCATAGTGTGCTCTACCTTCCCTTGATCATTGTTGCTTTTTGCTTATCTTTCCATGTGTATTGGTTCTATGTGCTGTCCATATCTCTCATTTCTCTCTCCCCTGACTCTCAGTCTGAAGGAGGGTCTCGACCCGAAACGTCATCCATTCTTTTTCTCCAAAGACGCTGCCTGTCCCACTGAGTTACAGCAGCATTTTGTGTCAATCTCCGATTAAAGATAGAAACATAGAAACATAGAAAATAGGTGCAGGAGTAGGCCATTCAGCCCTTCGAGCCTGCACCGCCATTCAATATGATCATGGCTGATCATCCAACTCAGTATCCCGTACCTGCCTTCTCTCCATACCCCCTGATCCCTTTAGCCACAAGGGCCACATCTAACTCCCTCTTAAATATAGCCAATGAACTGGCCTCAACTAGTTTTGTCAAGATAGTTTTGAAGGTCTCCAATGAGGTAGATTGGAGACCTTCCTAGATAGTCCAGGACCACTAGATAGTCAGGACCACTCTCTAGTTGGTTATAGGATGGTTCAGTTGCCTGATAACAGCGGGAAAGAAACTGTCCCTGAATCTGAAACATCTATTGAATGAAAGTACTGACTGCTGCCATAGGAAGGATGCCTGATAAGAGATTTAGTGAAGGGTTGAATGTTTGGAACATCCTGTGCTGGCATGTGGAAAGGTTACACTACTCAAGTTAACATGTGTGATCACATGCGATGTTCTTTAATCAGACTTTACTGCACGTCATCTTGCACTGAACCTTATTCCCTTTATCTTGTATCTGGACTCTGGACAGCTAGATTGTAATCATTTTTCATCTTTCCACTGACTGGATAGCACGCACCAAAAAGCATTTCACTGTGCCCCGGTTCAACTAAGCTACACAAACTAATTTTGCCATTGACCATTTGTAAAGATGAAGTGGCATTAATTTAACCACTGCCTTCGCTTTTCTACTTCAACTGATGATAAAAAGGACAGTTGTACATCAAGCGACTGAATCGCCGTTTGATCGTTTCATCCAACGTCAATTACACCTTTTTTATTCAACACAGACCAGGCCAATTAGTCAATTTCCAGTCTCAATATTACTGAGAAAATGCAATAAAATCATTGGTTTCACACTACAAGAGTCGTTAGCATAGCACCATAAAATCACAGTTAGTTTGATATGTTACATTGGTGACTCAAAAGTGACATCAGTAAAAAACACCCTCAGCAGAATAGTTCATGTCCATTTTACGGGAGCAGAATTAGGCCATTCAGCCCATCAGGTCTACTCTGCCATTCAATCACGGCTGATCTACCTTAGCTCTCAACCCCATTCTCCTGCCCTCTCCCCAGAACCCCTGATACCCGTACTAATCAGGAATCTGTCGCTCTGCTCCTTACATTTTATCTCTGTTTCCTTTGCCGTTACCTTCTCCGAGCTAATAATTATCTATTCTACATTTTCCTTCATCTCCACCCCCTTTGAAGTCTCTTTCTCACACCTTGCACTTCCTTATCTCTGTATCTCCCCCTCCCCTGACTCTCAGTCTGAGGAAGGGCCTCGACCCGAAACGTCACCCATTCCTTCTCTCCAGAGATACTGAATGTGCTACTCCAGCATTTTGTGTCTATCTTCCTTAAAAATACCCAGTGGCTTGTCCTCCACCACCATCTGTGGCAGTGAATTCAAAGAATGAGTAACATGTTGCAAATTCCATTTCATTTTTAAAATGTTATCATGGTCAAATATCAATCCCAGGTACAAATAACATTTTGCTCATTACATAGTGAGCCACCATTACAGATACTAACTGTATATTCCAAATATATATATATATATAGAAGGTATCACAAAATGCTGGAGTAACTCAGCAGGTCAGGCAGCATCTAGGAGAGAGGGAATGGGTGACGTTTCGGGTCGAGACCCTTCTTCACACTGATGTCAGTCTGAGGAAGGGTTTCGACCCGAAACGTCACCCAATCCCTCTCTCCTAGATGCTGCCTGACCTGCTGAGTTACTCCAGCATTTAGTGATACCTTCGATTTGTACCAGCATCTGCAGTTATTTTCCTACACAAATATATATATATATAACATTCCAAGATTAATTTTCATAGCTGCCAAGCAGAAGTCAGGATCAATAGTCCAGGTGATAATAGTCTTGTATCTTAACTGTTTAGTAACCACCCCCAACAACTTACAACGGGTTGATTTCCAAGCAATTTTAAATAAATATCGCTGTAAAAATATCAATGGTTGCTGCTCCAACTCAATAAACAAAGCATCATTGTTTAATCTTTCTTTCTAAAATGGCCAATTCATTTTTCTGTTCTACGTCGCCTACATAAAAAGCACAGACATGTTTCCATGCTTAACGACTCTTGTGTCTTAGTCTAAAATCACATGAATTTGGACGCTCTACGGAACGCAGGCTGTAGGTGAATTGGCCATTGTAAATCGCACCTTGTGTATAGGTCAGGTGGAATCTGGAGAGCGTTGATAACATTATGGAGAGAACAGATCTGGGTTAGAATAGTGTTGGACTCGTGTAAATGGGTCAGGGCGGACTCGGTAGGACAATTGGTATGTTTCCACGCTGCATCTCTATCGCGATGATCAACACCTTTGGAGGGGAAGGGGTGTGTTTTTGTTTTGTTGCGAGCGAAAGCGGGTGTCAGGAGCAGAGATGTGAACAAAACGACCGAGTACTCTTTGGATTAGTTGCTTCCCACGAACGTGGAATCTATATCATCTAGTGTGCACGGGGGGGGTGGAAAGCAAATTGGTCCAACTGAAAAATCCCAGCGCAAGGACCTAAATCGGTAACATGGGGTCACATCCTCTCCAGTGTTGGCAGGCGGGAAAACTTGGCTGCAGAAACGAGGCCTGGCAATTCTTGAACTGTCGGGAGGGAATATATCAGGCGGACATTCGTGGACGAATCTATAAAGGACAGATCACTCGAAACGTATAAGATTATTAAGATTATTAAGGGGTTGGACACGTTAGAGGCAGGAAAACATGTTCCCAATGTTGGGGGAGTCCAGAACAAGGGGCCACAGTTTAAGAATAAGGGGTAGGCCATTTAGAACGGAGATGAGGAAAAACTTTTTCAGTCAGAGAGTTGTGAATCTGTGGAATTCTCTGCCTCAGAAGGCAGTGGAGGCCAATTCTCTGAATGCATTCAAGAGAGAGCTAGATAGAGCTCTTAAGGATGGCGGAGTCAGCGGGTATGGGGAGAGAGCAGGAACGGGGTACTGATTGAGAATGATCAGCCATGATCACATTGAATGGCGGTGCTGGCTCGAAGGGCCGAATGGCCTCCTCTTGCACCTATTGTCTATTGTCTATTAACACACGCGTCTCGTTCGTGAAAGCAGGGAGATTCTAAATTACAGACGCGCTTCAATGTAAATCATCCACTGATATTACTGTTCTCTCTACAAGAGAACGGTAGGTAGGCTGTAGAGATTGCGTTCGCCCACATCTTTCTAAAACACGCGTACTGTCCTCACCGATTGAGTAGGAAGGAACTGCAGATGCTGGTTTAAACCAGCAGGAATGACCAGCTGAGTTTCAAAAAGCTTTTTGTGTCCACTTTCACCCATTGTGTTCCTCTGGTTTTAAAAAAAAACTAGGAACTGCAGTTGCTTGTTTGAAAAGAAAGTCACAAAGTGCTGGAGTATCTCCGTTGATTCCATCAGTGTTCTTCTAATTAACTTCAAACCAGGTTGAAGAAGGGTCTCGACCCGAAACATCCCCCATTCCCATCTCCAGGGATGCTGCCTGACCCGCTGAGTTACTCCAGCATTTCGTAGCAATTTTGTCTTCGATGTAAACCAGCATCTGCAGTTCATTTCCTACGCTTGCTATCCTCACCCGTTGAGTTCCTTTCAGTGGAAGCAAGGAACTGCAGATGCTGGTTAACAAAAAAAAACAAGAAAAACACAAAGAGTTGGAGTATCTCAGCGGGTCATATCAGTTATTTTTTTCTAATTAACTTTAAACCAGGTTGAAGAATGGTCTCGACCTGAAACGTCACCTATCCATGTTCTCCAGAGATGCTGCCTGACCCGCTGAGTTACTCCAGCACTCTGTGAAACGTCACCTATCCGTGTTCTCCAGAGATGCTGCCTGACCCGCTGAGTTACTCCAGCACTCTGTGTCTATCTTCGTGAGATTGCCAGGAAATTTGAGCGTGACTTCCAAATGAGCCAACCAATAAAAGGTTCTTGCGAGGACTTCTTGCCCCACAAAATAAATCTCCAGATGGGCGTCCGGTCGAATGATGGGACCGTCCTTGCACATTTCACAATGGGGGGCGCAGCGGTAGAGTTGCAGCGCCAAAGGCCCGGGTTCGATCCCGACTACGGAGCCGTCTGTACGGAGTTTTTTGTACGTTCTCCCCGTGACCTCCTTCTGGGGTTTTTCAGAGATCTTCGGTTTCCTCCCACACTCCAAAGATGTACGGGTTTGTCGGTTTATCGGCTTGGTATATATAAATATAAAATTGTCTCTAGTGTGTGTAGGATAATGTTAATGTGCGGGGTCGCTGGGCGGCGCGGACTCGGTGGGCCGAAGGGCTTGTTTCCGCGCTGTATCCCTAAACTAAACTAAACTTAGACAATAGACAATAGACAATAGGTGCAGGAGTAGGCCATTCTGCCCTTCGAGCCAGCACCGCCATTCAATGTGATCATGGCTGATCATTCTCAATCAGTACCCCGTTCCTGCCTTCCCCCCATACCCCCTGACTCCGCTATCCTTAAGAGCACTATCTAGCTCTCTCTTGAATGCATTCAGAGAATTGACCTCCACTGCCTTCTGAGGCAGAGAATTCCACAGATTCACAACTCTCTGACTGAAAACGTTTTCCTCATCTCAGTTCTAAATGGCCTACCCCTTATTCTTAAACTGTGGCCCCTTGTTCTGGACTCCCCCAACATTGGGAACATGTTTCCTGCCTCTAACGTGTCCAACCCCTTAATAATCCCATACGTTTCGATAAGATCGCCTCTCATCCTTCTAAATTCCAGTGTATACAAGCCTAGTCGCTCCAGTCTTTCACTCAACCGCCATGAAAGGAAATGGGGGAGAGCGGAGCATCAAAGAAAGACCATGTTTATCTCACCGCAACTCGCCTCCCCTCCTCTGTATGTTCCTCACGCTTCATTGACGATTTAGACCCCATGGGCATTTTCGATTTTAATTGGACTTGGGTTACTTGGAAATAAACAGGAGGGCAAACAGATTTAACAAGCGACTAATGGGGCCGAGTAGTGATAATCATCGCGACGACCTTGCACCCCAGTGGGTCAAAATTCAATGTGTGTAGGATGGAACTGCAGATGTGCAGGAAAAATAACTGCAGATGCTGGTTTAAACCGAAGATAGACACAAAAAGCCGGAGTAACTCAGTGGGACAGGCAACATCTCTGGAGAGAAGGAATGGGTGACCCTTCTTCAGACTGGATTTTTTTAAGGTTTGGAATAGTTGCCACGTATAAGGATTACAGGGATAGCCGCAAAAAGCTGGAGTAACTCAGCGGGTCAGTCTCAAGAAGTGTCTTGACCCGAAACGTCACCAAATTCCTTCTCTCCAGAGATGCTGCCTGTCCCGCTGAGTTACTCCAGTTTTTTTTTTGTGTCTATCTTAAATCAGCATTCGTGGTTCCTTCCGACACATAAAGATTATAGACGAGCGCACACAAACGCAATTATGAAAATATTTTAAGATGTGTGATTTCCCTCAACGAATATTACAAGTATTAATGTGTAGGAAAGAACCTCTGATGACGGTTTACACCGATGATAGACACAAAATACTGGAGTAGCTCAGCGGGACAGGCAGCATCTCCGGAGAGAATGAATGGGGGATGTTTCGGGTCGAGAACATTGACCAGACGAAGTGTCAGGGGTGACAATCGGATAGAGTTTCAGATATTAGTATCAGAAACACTTCACCAAATCTCGTTACTGCACCATGAAATCGCCTAAACTGAAAACAATTGCATTTTCATTGCCAAATAGGTAAAAACGTTGGAGTTTTCGAGGATGGTTTGCCCGAAAGAAATGTGTTCGACGAAACGTCATATTTCGTTTCGAGACACAGCAGGGAAACAGGCCCTTTGGCCCATCGAGTGCCGGCCCATCATCGATCACCCGTTCACACAAGGTCCAAGTTGTCCCACTTTCTCATCCGCTCCCCACACACGAGAGAACAATTTACACAGGGCCAATTAATCGACAAACCCGCAAGCCTTTGGGATGTGGTAAGAAACTGGAGCACCCGGAGGAAAAACTACGCGCTCGCATGGAGAGCGTGTAAACTCCACACAGACAGCGCCCGAGGTCAGGAACGAACCCGCGTCTCTGGCGCCGTGAGACAGACAATAGACAATAGACAATAGGTGCAGGAGGAGGCCATTCGGACCTTCGAGCCAGCACCACCATTCAATGTGATCATGGCTGGTCATTCTCAATCAGTACCCAGTTCCTGTCTTCTCCCCATACCCCTGACTCCGCTATCCTTAAGAGCTCTATCTAGCTCTCTCTTGAATGCATTCAGAGAATTGGCCTCCACTGCCTTCTGAGGCGGAGAATTCCACAGATTAGGGGATTGGACACATTAGAGGCAGATAACATGTTCCCAATGTTGGGGGAGTCCAGAACAAGGGGCCACAGTTTGAGAATAAGGGGTAGGCCATTTAGAACGGAGATGAGGAAGAACTTTTTCAGTCAGAGGGTGGTGAAGGTGTGGAATTCTCTGCCTCAGAAGGCAGTGGAGGCCAGTTCGTTGGATGCTTTCAAGAGAGAGCTGGATAGAGCTCTTAAGGATAGCGGAGTGAGGGGGTATGGGGAGAAGGCAGGAACGGGGTACTGATTGATAGTGATCAGCCATGATCGCATTGAATGGCGGTGCTGGCTCGAAGGGCTGAATGGCCTACTCCTGCACCTATTGTCTATTGTCTATTGTCTCTGACTGAAAAAGGATTTTCCTCATCTCCGTTCTAAATGGCCTACCCCTTATTCTTAAACTGTGGCCGCTGGTTCTGGACTCCCCCAACATTGGGAACGCGTTTCCTGCCTCTAACGTGTCCAACCCCCTTAATAATCTGATATGTTTCGATAAGATCCCCTCTCATCCTTCTAAATTCCAGTGTATACAAGCATAGTCGCTGCAGTCTTTCAACATATGACAGTCCCGCCATTCCGGCCAATAAAGCAGCTTTACCCAGTTGAGTAGCTGTATTTGTTAAAAGAACAACAGCCCCGAAATTTTGAATTTGGTTTCGGTGTATTTGTTAAGGACGATGATAATTGATAGCACTCATAAAAAGTACATTCCAAATAAAGAGACAATAGACAATAGGTGCAGGTGTAGGAGGGGGGAGAGGGGGGAGAGGGGTGGCAATTTACAGAAATCAAATAACCTACAAACCAGCGCGGTTTCCGGGAGAAAGCCCACGTGCAAACTCCACACCGACAGCAACCGCGGTCAGGATCGAACGCGCGTCTCTGGCGCTGTAAGGCAGCAGAACTACCTGCTGCGCCACTGTACCGCCCGCGAGGAAGTGATAGTGAAAAGTAAATGCCAAACTCACGCCACTGCCCAAACATAAAAACAACCGTTGACGACAGATGCGATGAGCAATTAGTGAAGTTCACATCAACTCGGCAATTAGAGTTTCGCCTCGTCACTAAACTTTAATTGTGAATCTCCATTACCTGCATAAGTTAGCACTTGATTCTAATTTAGTTACAGTTTATTATAATAACTTGTAACGAGGTACAGTGAAAAGCTTTGTTCTGTAAGCTTTCCATATCGGATCCAATATACTCTACATGAATCCAATCAAGTAAAACTCAAGTACAATAGATTGAGCAAAGGGGAAGTTGCAAAGTGGAGAACATAGACACAAAATGCTGGAGTAACTCAGCGGGTCAGGCAGCATCTCGGGAGAGAAAGAATGGGTGACGTTTCGGGTCGAGACCCTTCTTCAGACAATGTCAGGGGGATGTGAAACGAGAGAAATGGAAGGGTACGGTGTGAAAACGACAGATCAATGGCGGCACTATCATATGTTGAAAGACTGGAGCGACTAGGATGAGAGGAGATCTTATCGAAATGTATAAGATTATTAAGGGGTTGGACACGTTAGAGGCAGGAAACATGTTCCCAATGTTGGGGGAGTCCAGAACAAGGGGCCACAGTTTAAGAATAAGGGGCAGGCCATTTGGAACTGAGATGAGGAAGAACTTTTTCAGTCAGAGAGTTGTGAATCTGTGGAATTCTCTGCCTCAGAAGGCAGTGGAGGCCAATTCTCTGAATGCATTCAAGAGAGAGCTAGATAGAGCTCTTAAGGATAGCGGAGTCAGGGGGTATGGGGAGAAGGCAGGAACGGGTTACTGATTGAGAATGATCAGCCATGATCTCATTGAATGGCGGTGCTGGCTCGAAGGGCCGAATGGTCTCCTCCTGCACCTATTGTCTATTGTCTATCAAATGCGACGTGGGTCAAGGAAAATGTAGAGCAGAACAGAACATTTAGCTAGGGGAAGATGTCAACGAGACATACAATGTAAAATCAGGAGGACGGTCAGACCGATCAAAGGATTGCAGCATGCAGTTCTCAACATTGTAGTGCATCAGTTCCATGAAACTGTGTGACTTCAACACAAACTGTCGGAATATGTATATCTCGATTTTTTTTCTTTACAATACTTACATCCAAAAACATAATTGCCTTTATTAAACGTACGATAAATTATCAGATTTTACTGACAATGTTTGTTCTTTCCAAAGTCACTAATGTCACCTGTGGTCAATAGTAACTATCGAGAATCTAGTGTTGACCATTGTCACCCCTACGAACCCTGGCTGGATATCCACCCACAACCCAAAACTCGAATCCAACTGTGGCATTGAGCTTTAAAACGCGTCCATGATATTTAGGTTAGTTTCGTTTCGAGATACAGTACGGAAGCATGCCCTTCGGTCCGCCAGCGATCCCCGCACACTAACACTATCCAACACACACTAGGAACAATTTACAATTTTAACGAAGCCAATTAACCCTACAAACCTGTACGGCTTTGGAATGTGGGAGGTTCACTAGGTTAATTCCCGGAATGGCGGGACTGTCGTATGTTGAAAGGCTGGAGCGATTAGGCTTGTATACACTGGAATTTAGAAGGATGAGGGGGGGTCTTATTGAAACATATAGGATAATTAGGGGATTGGACACATTAGAGGCAGGAAACATGTTCCCAATGTTGGGGGAGTCCAGAACAAGGGGCCACAGTTTAAGAATAAGGGGTAGGCCATTTAGAACGGAGATGAGGAAGAACTTTTTCAGTCAGAGAGTGGTGAAGGTGTGGAATTCTCTGCCTCAGAAGGCAGTGGAGGCCAGTTCGTTGGATGCTTTCAAGAGAGAGCTGGATAGAGCTCTTAAGGATAGCGGAGTGAGGGGGTATGGGGAGAAGGCAGGAACGGGGTACTGATTGAGAGTGATCAGCCATGATCGCATTGAATGGCGGTGCTGGTTCGAAGGGCTGAATGGCCTACTCCTGCACCTATTGTCTATTGTCTATTGTCTATTGTCTATTGTCTATAAACCGGAGCACCCGGAGAAAACCCCACGCTGATCACGGGGAGAGCGTACAAACTCCGTACGGACAGCTTCCGGAGTCAGGATCGAACCCGGGTCTCTGGCGCTGCGAGGCAACAGCTCTACCGCTGCGCCCTCGTTGTTGTATGTTGATGACAACATCGTACAACTTTCAAAAGAACGCGGCTTTTCCAAGAACGCACAGAAAACCCGTCTTTAAAATTCACAAAATCAACACTAAAAAAAACGTCAACTGAAATGGAAGATAGATACAGAATGCTGGAGTAACTCAGCGGGACAGGTAGCATCTGTGGAGAGAAGGAATGGGCGACGTTTCGGATCGAGACCCTTCCGACAACTAAAATGGGACCACTTCTTCGAAACTTGATCAAATTCTTCGTCATAGGTTTTTTAAAGATCGTTCAATTACGATGCATTTTGAAACTATGAATTACTAATCGTTTATTAATCCACACGTTTTAATCTATCTCCTGATAGGTCAGCGATTTTAATAGGGCTCATTTAATAGAGAGATAATTCTCAAAGCTTGACAAAAAGACGATAAGTATTTGCTTGCAGCGCGGAATCATAAATGGTGTTACCTATTTATGGGATCTTATAGGCTTTGCTAATATAATATAATATGCAATAGCACTGCGAATGAGCACGTTCGTAAAAGAAATCAATCGAAAAATTGTGCATTGTAACTTCAATTCGTAGAATTATCAAATTAGATTTGATGTATTTGATGTATTTAATGAATTATCATTAAGGATTTCAACATTTTCACGAACGCCCGACCTCATCTCGAGTCGAAGATAGACCTCAAAAAGCTGGAGTGGCTCAGCGGGACAGGCAGCATCTATGGAGAGAAGGAATGGGTGACGTTTCGATTCGAGACTCTTCTTGGGTCGCGACCCGAATCGTGCCTGTCCCACTGAGTTACTCCAGCTCCGTGTGTCTATCTTCGGTTTAAGCCAACACCTGCAGTTCCGTCTTACTAGCCTGGAGTCGCCATTCTTATTCGCGTACCTTATAGGCTACACCTCGACACATCCCGCTGAGAGTGGACGACTATTGGGCAGAACAACTAAGGTGGGGAGCTGTTTCAAACGGTGCGCTGTGTGTGTGTGTGTGTGTGTGTGTGTTTGAGTTAGCGGAGGAAGGGAAGGACATTGGTAAAGCTCTCCAATGGCCACAAAGCTCTTTGAAGCCGCCTTGAATCGTGGAAGAGCTCTATCCAAACCGCGTTTTCGTTTCCCCTGGAAGTCGTCTATTTCCTGGTGGTGGCGCCGACTAATTTTCACGGGACTTGGTGCTTGCTTGGTATTTAGAACCAATATTTGTATCGTTAATTAGGAATTCCCCCCTCCCCCCCTCCCCCCTCCCCTCTCCCATGTAAATGCAAAAATAGAATTCACTAATCTTTATCTTCATTGCAGACGGCCAAAACAACAACAACAACAAATCTTTTAGCAATCAAAGTGATTCGGGCAGCAACCAGTGACTTTAACACGTTATCAGTGAATGGGACTGGAGTGGACCAGGTGAGGGGAGTCTAGATGACAAGTTGGCACAAGCACATCAATAGACAAGAGACAATAGACAATAGGTGCAGGAGGAGGCCATTCGGCCCTTCAAGCCAGCACCGCCATTCAATGTGATCATGGATGATCATCCACAATCAGTACCCCGTTCCTGCCCTCTCCCCATACCCCCTGACTCCGCTATCCTTAAGAGCTCTATCTAGCTCTCTCTTGAAAGCATCCTTCCACGGGGGTTCGTAAAATAAAAGGTGGCAAACTAATTTGCTCAATACAGATCTGGATGTGTAGGAAGGAACTGCAGATGCTGGTTTGCACTGACGATAGGCACAGATTGCTGGAGTAACTCAGCGGGTCAGGCACCACCTCTGGAGAGAAGAAATGGGTGACGTTTTGGGTCGAGACCATTTTTCAGACCCATTCCTTCTCTCCAGAGATGCTGCCTGTCCCGCTGAGTTACTCCAGCATTTTTGTGTCTATTTCCAGGCCTTATTGCACCTGCACCGGACATCTTTCGATCTGCCCTCTGATCTGTCGATATATTTACAAAGGGTTCTTGGGATTGACATTAATAAGAAAATATGATCCCAAATGATCCATTGAGCATTTCACTATCTTGTTCGGTGTAGGTTTGCTTTTGTGCGATAACCAGAATATGATTGGAAACATGTAACAGTGACGCCATCCCTTCAACGCCTGGTCAGTGGTAATGCAGGGAAGATCGATATATTGTCTCGATGAATGTTCTTCGCACTGAACTACAATAGAGAGGGGGGGTAGACACAAAACGCTGGAGTAACTCAGCGGGACAGGCAGCAGCTCTGGAGAGAAGGAATGGGTGACGTTTCGGGTCGAGACCCCATCAGACTCTGTCCCGCTGAGATACTCCAGCATTTTTGTGTCTGTATTCGGTGCAAATCATCATCTACAGTTCCTTCCTGCACAAAAGAGAGAGGTGGTGGGAGGGGGGGAGGGGGGTGGGGGGGGGGGGGGGAGAGGGGGAGGGGGGGAGGGGGGGGGAGGGGGGGGAGGGGGGGTCGTATTTACAACACACCGGTTCCAAATTCGACGGTTCGGTTTCGACTGCAGAGCGATGCAATCCTACAATGAATATATCTTGTATAAGAAAGTAACTGCAGATGCTGGTACAAATCGAAGGTATTTATTCACAAAATGCTGGAGTAACTCAGCAGGTCAGGCAGCATCTCGGGAGAGAAGGAATGGGTGACGTTTCGGGTCGAGACCCTTCTTCAGACTGAATGACTATATCTTTGTGTAGGAAGGAACTGCAGATGCTGGTTTAAACCGAAGTTAGGCACAAAAAGCTGGAGTATATCATTCCTTATGCACTGTTGTGTCGCCTTCCCATTGATAGCGTTTAGAATGCTTCCGCCTCAAATCGCTACTATCTGTACATAATTGCCCCTCAAAATGCCCCTCAAATTCAAAGAAAACTTCCGCAGATGACATTTAAAATATATATACATATACACATCTGCTAAACGCACTGACACGAATTTTGCAGTGGCGACAACACATTTACACGCACGACTCGCTCCATGCAGCGGAATGGATTCGTTTGTTCGATGCAAACCGCGCAGATGTGCATTCACACACGAACTGTGCAAGAATTCAGGTTAAAATCTAATGCAATTAAATCTCTCAAATTGCACCTGCAGATATGTCTCTTTCCCCCCCCAAAAAATTAAATCTCCTAAAGCGTGTAACTGGCATGTTACGAGCGAATTAGTGCATACAAAAAACAAACCAATCTTCGCCTTCCCCTCGCTGGTTTCGCGCCTTTCTGACATCCACTGCCTCTCCTTGCGGATTTTGTTTTAAAGCTTTGGATGTATAGAAATTCGTGCCTTATTTTGCTTTGGAAAATAATCTGTATATTTTGTTGGGTTTTTTTGTGTGCAACTTGTCAGTCTCTCTGATATTCTCTGGGCATGTAACTAATCGCCCTACGTTTAATATACCATCACAAAAGATAATACATTGCCACGATTTCCTGGATTATATCAAATGGTGCAGTTATGTGATAATATCTCGGGCATGGGGGAAGCAAGCGGCTTTTGTTTTTGGTGTGGGGTGGGGAGGGGAAGGGAGGGGGGGGGGTGAGTTATTTTTGAATGAGAGTGTGATCTTCACGGTGTGTGTACTGTGGACTGGACTGGAAGCGGCGTCAATATGCGACAAACTCTCTCGCGGCGCTCACGGCCACTTGGTCCCCTCGACTCCCAAGACCACACCGCAGGGTCCAGGAGCTTCACCGATTAATGAACCACCAACACTTAAAGCGGCCCCTCCCCATCCACCCACCCAGCTTTCGATCAATACACTGAATTCCGCCTTTAATTTTTTCCTCGCACGAAATCGCATCTCTCCTTTCATCTCACAGTTTCGTTCTATTGTCAACAACAATGTTGTTTAATGGCGAGCGGTGGAGAGATCTACTTTATTAAGCTTTTGTTGGCCATTTGTTTGTGTCTGTCTCCCTGAAGCTTAGAATCCCCGTTTCGGTTTTAAACGCTGCCTTTCGTGATGCCTTTAAACCCCATAACTGTGCTTCGAGAGACAGGGATATTTGTAGATATTTGCATTCCCTGACCTCTATCTATTTTTCCCCACCACCCATCCCCACCTCTATTCCTGTTTGTCAACCTGCACCTTATGTCGCTTATGAGTTGCGACTGGTGTTTGTCGTTGATATATATATGTCTTGGTCGCTCTATTCATCCACCCCCCTCCCTTCTCACCTCTATTACTGATTGCCCCCCCTCCCTTCCCCCCCCTCCCCCACCCTATGTCTTATCCACTACCCCCCCCCCCCCCCCCCCCCGCCCCCACACCATATGTCTTATCTCGCCCATGAGATGCGACTGATATTTTTTTCGCATTCTGGTGCCTGCGCTGGGATCTTACCTCCGCCGTTTTGAAATGCAAGGTAGGGGAACCTCCAGACATTTCCCAGTCCGACAGCATAGCCCACCATTGACAAAATAAAGTCCGTCTTGCTCGACCAGTTTCCTCTCGCTTTGTTTTCGTCTCCATCTTCCTACAGAAAACATAACATGTAGCTGAATCCCGCAAAGGTGCAATAATGGCGATTGGTTTCAGTCATGGTTCAACGTTCAGTCCTTTACGGCAGTCGAGATACCATTTTTGTTGTTGTTTAAATCACACGATTCTAAATCCACCAGCGTAGTTAATAGTTCGAACATGCATTGCAATTGAACTAGAAATTACTCGAAATACAACCGCCCATGAACGAAGTGGAATCTCAATACTCTAACCTTCAAGATGCTATTCCTGCCAATATTAAGCTTAGAAACGAAACACAGCGCACATTTTTCCCTATTAAATAATTAAAGGGGGGGTGGGGGTCAATCTTTCAAGCGAGGGTTAGTTATTATGGCCACAGTTTAGATAATTTCATTTCGCGTGTAAAACGAGAAAGACTTACTCCATCGGCATTACCGGGTAATACACTCGTGCTACCATCAGTTCCTAAGATCACAGTGCTCGGGATTTTGGTAACCCAACTGCCTTCAGCGTCGTTGTGCTCCGTCGCGGTGGTTAACGCGAGGCCGCGCTTCACCTCCACCTCGGCGATCTTACAATAAACCTTGTTTGGGTGCTCATTGATTTCAACCGGAGTATCCCTGTGCGGTAAGACTTCGATAGAATCCTCGTGAACGGCGGCGTTGGGTTGCGTGGCGGCATTGATACACGTCCCGGTCTTGGCGCCCTCGGGTTCGTTCGGTTTGTCTTCTTTGAGAGCAGGCCCTTTGCCTCGGGTGGACGGGGCGGCGACCACAAATGGCTGGTGTCCTTCGGAAGCCAGGTGCGGATCAGTCTCAGGGCTGTTCCTGGGAACCCCCACGCCCTCGCTTGTGCCGGCCTGTCCCGGCGAGAGGACGCCGGCAGCGCTAGCAGTCTCCTTGGCCATCCTTGCCGGGCCAAAGCCGTCCTGTCAAAGGCGAAATTCACATTAAACCGAGCAGTCAAGTTTATTCAAGCCTATTCTAATAACAACGCGGGCGGGCGGGCGGCTACGAACAGGGAGTGATGTGTAGGTATGTTTGCCAGGGTTTAAATGCCCCTCATTAGTCGCCGCAGCTCAGCTGCTAGCTGCTCAATCTGCCAAGCACTTTCCCCCCATCTGCGGCACAGAGACAACCGTGTTGTCTTTCCGCTCACGGATCGCAGGGTGCCCGGGTTTCTGCTCCACAATTACGATAGCAATGTTTCCTGGTTGTTTCCCTTCACTCAGATTCCAGCGCCCCGGGAACCGCAATGGGTAACGCGGTACCCGAGTCCAAGCAAACACACAACCAGGATAATGTCAAAATATATATATATATATTCTTTTTCTTTTTGAGGGGAGCTCGATTAAATATAGAAAATTTATACATATTTTAAAATAACCTCTGCTCGACTGCGATTGAAACATTGGGTGTGAGATTGCATTTTTTTTTTTTAACTTAGCAAAGTTTATGATTCGATTTTTCATTCTTGGCGCGGTGGGGGCCAAGTAAGTCTTGGGGTGTTTGCCTTGATCTTTGGATAGTTACAGAAATATTCTCGCCGCCGCCGCCCGCCCACGCTCACCATTTGTTTCAGCACCGCGGACAGTTCCACCATCTGCTGGCAGCAAACAACAGCCCAGTTGACCCTGAGATGTTGAGAAAACCTACCTCGAATCACAGCCCCCCACCCCCTCCCCTCTCACCCCCCCCCCCCCCCCCCCCCCACTCCTCCCAAAACTCCAAGCCTTACTCTGGGGTGCAAACCAACCCCAACCGAGAAAAAGGGTTTAATAATTTTAAAAACGAAAAGACGATCGGAACTCACCATGTTTTGCGATCCGGCGAAGTTGAAGAGGGGGTGAAAGCTGTGAGAAACGCCACTTAGAATGGATTTCGCCCAGTCCCGAGCAAGCGCTTTCTATACGTCCCTCGGCACATTGGGTGTGCGTCAGTAACTACCAAGGTGCCCTTCGTTTAGCATTTTCTTGATAATAAGTGTTTGATAAATCATTACCCCTGGATTCTGATTTTAAACATACAACTCATGGTGCAAACGTTAGCCGGCTGTCACTCAAGTGCGTACATGATCCGCAGATTACGTGCATGTGAACATGACTCACGTTTACAGTATTAATGATCTTTGGGGGCGAATGGTACAGATTCACGGAGCACAATTAAACGGTTAACCACCGTATTATAGCTGTTAAGCCCTGTGCTAATCAATGCTGGCATCTAACAGTGTTGTATAATAACACGGTGTTTTAAATGAAACAACTTATTGATGTTAAATATTGCCCTCAATATGATGTTTTCAAGAGAGAGTTAGATATAGCTCTTAAGGTTAACGGGAAAAAAAGCAGGAACGGGCTACTGATTGTGGATGATCAGCCATGATCACATTGAATGGCGGTGCTAGCTCGAAGGGCCGAATGGCACCTATTTTCCATGTCTCCGTGGCTCTATGTTAAAACAAGTAATGTTGCAATTAATTGCTTTGTTCCCCTCTTAATGGAGAGGGGGAGAAGTTTATTTGTGTCATTTGGGTCAGGAGAAATACTTTAAATCTTGTCTTTCGCCTGCTATAAAGTAAGATTTAAGTTAGTAGGGGGATAATGGATTCAGGAAAATAACTTTGGGTGCGTTCGATTTACGTCAGATGTACCGGCCCGTTGACCAAGTGCCAATTGTAAAAATAGATTCTCCCCACTGCAGTTTTTAAGATTTAAAAATAGCGTCGTGTGGAGCGGCGCACACACCCACGCTCAGAAGCCGAGTGAATTTGTGCAATTTATTTCCCTTAAAACACCAGATGGGAGTAGCTGTCTACTATCGGTTGCTTTGCTGGCGCTATCCAGAGTTGGATTGTTGTAACGGCCGCAGTTAAAAACATAGTCCATGTAATCTTTGACGCAATGCACCTAGCCCACTGCTATGCACGACACGTCGCGTTTGGTGCGAATGTGAAGGCGCTCGGTCAGGGTGGTTAGCAGTAAACTTCGCCGGGTGACACTCACAAGTTCAACACCGTGAATAGCACACGCACATGTTCTTGACCGCTCGCACCGATGGGGGTTGTGCAGATGAGTGTACATTCTGCATGGGCGTTCAGTGGGAGCGGAGAGAACGGGGCACATCTGTGGAATTCTCTGCCTCAGAGGGCAGTGGAGGCAAATTCTCTGAATACATTCAAGAGAGAGCTAGATCGAGCTCTTAAGGATAGCGGAGTCAGGGGGTATGGGGAGAAGGCAGGAACGGGGTACTGATTGAGAATGATCAGCCATGATCACATTGAATGGCGGTGCTGGCTCGAAGGACCGAATGGCCTCCTCCTGCACCTATTGTCTATTGTCTATTGACGACAGAAGTTCACGGAACGCATCAGAATTCTGATCGTCGCTCCGCTTTGATTGCCCAGGGAAACGTTAGGTCCACAGTTTACAGCCCCCGAGGGGGGGGGGGGGGGGTTATATCGTTTTAAATTACAAATCAGCCCTGCGGCGTAATGCCGTCTCCAATTCCATTACCACCCCCCACCTTTCTCCCCACCGCTTCTAACCCACCCCGCCAACCCCCACCCAACTCTCTTGAGTTGCTCATCGGCCTTTCATCTTTTCCATTAGCAACCCTGAGCGTTAGTTTCCGCTCCCCTGCCACGTGGCTGAATGTACCGACTCGGAATTACATTCATTAGAGCGAATCCGGAAAGACAACCGGTCAAATTCGACTTCTTTAACGGGCTTTAAAGTGTCGACCGCGTAAAATCCCCCAACCCATGTCCAAACTAAAATGTTGTTGCCCAACTTTATCTGGTATCCCTGAACTAACATTACGTGAGTATTTATTCACAAAATGCTGGAGTAACTCAGCAGGTCAGGCAGCATCTCAGGAGAGAAGGAATGGGTGACGTTTCGGGTCGAGACCCTTCTTCAGACTGGAACGTCACCCATTCCTTCTCTCCTGAGATGCTGCCTGACCTGCTGAGTTACTCCAGCATTTTGTGAATAAATACCTTCGATTTGTACCAGCATCTGCAGTTCTTTCCTTATAACATTACGTGAGAGCGCGTGGTATGTATCAAGGTTTAGATCCTGGGTTTTATCACAGTTGTTATATTTAAAAAAGAAAGCCTTGCGGCACACAGGGTATCTTGCATTTCTGGAGCTGAAATGGGAAGTGCGATTGGATTCCGTGTACCGTGTCCGCGTGTCCCTCAACGCCCCCGCCGGTCCCGCCCTCTCTTAAAACTGCCGGGTTGCTGCATTGCGTCCCTTCATTAAAGCCACTGCTTCCTGACCATCTACAATGCAGATGTTCCCGACAGGACACTCTACAAGTTCTCCGTGTGCCGTTTACAATTAACTCCTGGGAGCTAATGCACGAATCTCACGAAACGCGTACCCAAACAAACACGTTCCAAGTAATCTGTAGGAAGGAACTGCAGATGCTGGTACAAATCGAAGGTTTTTATTCACAAAATGCTGGAGTAACTCAGCAGGTCAGGCAGCATCTCGGGAGAGAAGGAACGGGTCGAAAGGAACTGCAGATGCTGGTTTGCAGCGAAGATAGGCACAAAGTGCTGAAGTAGCTCAGAGGGCCAGGAAGCATCATAAGTGATAGAAGCAGAATTAGGCCATTCGGCCTGTGAAGTCTACTCCGCCATTCAAATCATGGTTGATCTATCTCTCCCTCCTAACCCCATTCTCCTGCCTTCTCCCCACAACCCCCGACACCCGTACAATCTCTCCATCTCTGCCTTTAAAAAAACGCATTTAAATAAATCTGCCTCTCATATTTAACTTCAAACTAGGTATGGATTGTCTATAACATCACGCTATGACTAAAGCATATATTCCCAGTCCCATCAGCTACTATTTACTCGCCATCAATGTATTTTATTCCTCCAGCACTTTGGGTTTTTTTCCCCCACACAAGACTCCAGTCTTGGATGTGTTAGATTATTGCATTCCCTCCCCATCCTGCTAGTCCCGCTAGTTTCACATCCTTTGTTATCACCTCTTCCCCGGCCAACAATGGACCATTGTGGGCCCCACCCTTCCTTGGTCACTTGTTGCCGGCTCTGCTCTGTTCTGGCCCTTTCTTACCTCCAGTTCCCTCCCTTCCACTTCCAGTCTGAAGAAGGGTCTCGACCCGAAACGTCGCCCATTCCTTCTCTCCAGAGATGCTGCCTGTCCCGCTGAGTCACTCCAGCATTTTTTTGTCTATCTTCGGTGTAAACCAGCACCTGCAGTTCCTTCCTACCCGTGTTTTTAATTTTTTTTTAATATAACTTCTCTGGCCACCTTGCACTAAGGAGTCAAGAACTAGAGCCGTCAGTTACAGAGTCACGAAGCGGCCATTATTGTTCTTAATTACATTGTCAAAGATGAATGATAGTAATTGACTTTGCGCGGTGTTATATCAGAGTGACCCCGAGAGGGAATCAACTCCCGAAACCATCGTGTCTGCGTGAGAATCCGGAACGACTCGACCCCCATCACTGGAAACATCTAACTGAAATATCCAATTCCGCCCAATTAATCAAATTCAATCTCGTTTGAAGGCGTCAGCAAATATTTCACGAGCCATTATCGTTAGATTCAAAGACGTTTCCCCAAGAGACGTTTCCCCATCATTATTACAGAGTTACCGAGAGAAGAAAAAAACCCATCAGCTATCGCAATAGCATTAACGCCATGGGCCTTTATTCAACAGATCTTTACGATTTAAAACAAAAACATCGTGTGAACATCGATTTCTCTAACTTCAAATAACCCTTGCATTCCCCCTCCTCCCCCTTTCTCTCTCTCTTTCCCTCTCTCTCTCTTTCCATCCATCCCCCGACCCAAATCATACCAAGACGCTTCAAAGTCGTCGGATTGAGTCTCATTGTCTGTGACTCGTTTTCACCTAACCCACAGCCAACAATGGCCTGTTTCCTTTATGGAATTAAGAAGGATGGGAGGAGATCTTATCGAAACGTATAAGATTATTAAGGGGTTGGACACGTTAGAGGCAGGAAACATGTTCCCAATGTTGGGGGAGTCCAGAACAAGGGGCCACAGTTTAAGAATAAGGGGTAGGCCATTTAGAACTGAGATGAGGAAAAACTTTTTCAGTCAGAGAGTTGTGAATCTGTGAAATTCTCTGCCTCAGAAGGCAGTGGAGGCCAATTCTCTGAATGCGTTCAAGAGAGAGCTAGATAGAGCTCTTAAGGATAGCGGAGTCAGGGGGTATTCGGAGAAGGCAGGAACGGGGTACTGACTGAGAATGATCAGCCCTGATCACATTGAATGGCGATTCTGGCTCGAAGGGCCGAATGGCCTCCTCCTGCACCTATTGTCTATTGTCTATCATCGTTATTTCTTCGCATTTCTTTCGTTCGTATGTTCTAAATCTCTCTACATCACCGTCTATATCTCTCGTTTCCCTTTCCCCTGACTCTCGGTCTGAAGAAGGGTCTCGACCCGAAACGTCGCCCATTCCTTCTCTCCAGAGATGCTGCCTGACCCGCTGAGTTACCCCAGCATTTTGTGTCTATCTTGTTGAATTCCATATTTAGTAAACACAACGAAGACGCTGGCAGAAAAAAAAACAAGACCGATTTCATGTAAGCAACAGTCCTCCAATCTTTTCTTCGTTCGCTAGAGTTTATAGACATCAAGACAAAACGTGTTCTCTCCCTTTATGCTTTTGGTAGAAGGGGCGTTTGGTAGAAGGGGCCACTCTACCGTGGCCTAAATGCATGATATGCATTCAAACTAGAAATTATAAATATTTCTGAGTTGTTGATTATTTAGCCAATGTACATTTCTTCTACTCTCAGAAGTGTCATTGAAAAACAATTCGGATAAAATTTTAGTAAAAACTAGGAATTAATTTTTTGAATTTACAATCAAAAATGTCCTGATACAAATTTAGAGAGAACTGAAATATAGAGAGAGGATGGTTGCAGAGTGAATATTTTTTATGGCGCATTCTTAACTAATAAGCCATACGTGATAGGATCAGAATTAGACCATTCGGCCCATCAAGTCTACTTCGCCTTTCAATCATGGCTGAAGTATCTTTCCCTCTCAACCCCATTCTCCTGCCTTCTCCCCATAACCCCTGACACTCCTAACAGTGTTAGTGTTGTGTATATCTTGGTACATTTGCTGCTTTGCAAAAAAAATGTCAAACAGACAGAGCTTGAGATTGTGTTTTCCAAGTTGCAACTCCCCAAAACTGACCTCGCTCCGCGTGGAGTTTCACAAATTCTATCTGTGGAGATGCAGAGTGATTCCTCTCCCGTTTGTCGTTCGCAGTTCCACTGACACGTGGGGCTGGATGGGACCCCGTTCACACAAGAGCGAGGCCACATGGAAATTGGAGGAAGAGCACCGCTTGGGATTCTTTGTAACTCTGTGGCGCCCTTGACGTGGTGACTCTTTGCATACCTTGCTTACATCCCAGCTGTATGAGTGCTGATTTCTCTCATTTCAAGTAACTCCCACGTTCATTCCCCTCCCTCCCCCACCCTAGTCGTCCTACCAGTTCCACTGTTCGCATCCTTGTATCCCTCCCCCGGCCAACAATGGGCCATTGTGGGCTCCACCCTACCTGCAATCATCTCTTGCCGACCCTGATTTGTTCTGGTCTTTTCTCGCCTCCAGTTTATAATCCCCTTCCCTCTACCTTCAGACTGAAGAAGGGTCTCGACCCGAAACGTCACCCATTCCTTCTCTCCAGAGATGCTGCTCGGCCCGCTGAGATACTCCAGCATTTTAGGTCTATCCTCGTTGTTGTTAACAAGCCTGTGGGAGGAAGCAATGGGATTGGCGATGCAATTAAACATAACTGTCCTGTCATTCCTGTCCTGATCTTCGACCATGTTCAAATCCCCCATCACCTGCGTCCATCTATCACTTAAGATAGACTAAAAAAAACTGGAGTAACTCAGCGGGACAGGCAGCATCTCTGGAGAGAAGGAATGGGTGACGTTTCGGGTCGAGACCCTTCTTCAGACTGAGAAGAGTGGGAGTGGGTGACGCAGAGACGTGGAAGGAAGAGAGGTGAAAAAGAGACGTCAAACGGAACGGAGATCAAGTGAAATGTAGAATACATCTTTGTTAGCTGGGAAAAGGTGAGGCATAAAAAGATAACATTTAATCAGGAGGACTGTCGGAGAACTAGGATGGGGGAGGGATGGAGAGAGAGAGGGAAAGCAGGGGTTACTCGAAGTTAGTCTAAAGAAGGGTCTCGACCCGAAATGTCACCCATTCCTTCTCTGCAGAGATGTTGCCTGACCCGCTGAGTTACTCCAGCATTTTGTGTCTACCCTAAATATTCATCCGGCTGGGTTGTAAGCTGCCCGAGCGAAATACATCACTTGCCAGCCCGGCTTCACCACCCTTTTATGCATTGAAAAGTGGTCCATGTTCACTTAGAGCCGAGTATAAAGTAAACATTTAAATTATATTAAAGAAAACTAAAGAATAAAACGATCCGATGTTGTTGTTTATTTAGGACATTATATTGATTGATATAGTACTTTGTTTCCCACAGGACGATGGTGTAAACATGTTTTATTTGCCTCCCTAAGTATTCTAGTGTTCAACTCAGTTTGGAAACCTTCCTTTTATTGTCAAATACCTTCGGTTTGTACCAGCATCTGCAGTTATTGTCACCCATTCCTTCTCTCCTGAGATGCTGCCTGACCTGCTGAGTTACTCCAGCATTTTGTGAATAAATTCCTTTTAACGTTGTATACACTGGAATTTAGAAGGATGAGGGGGGATCTTATTGAAACATATAAGATAATTAGGGGATTGGACACATTAGAGGCAGGAAACATGTTCCCAATGTTGGGGGAGTCCAGAACAAGGGGCCACAGTTTAAGAATAAGGGGTAGGCCATTTAGAACGGAGATGAGGAAGAACTTTTTCAGTCAGAGAGTGGTGAAGGTGTGGAATTCTCTGCCTCAGAAGGCAGTGGAGGCCAGTTCGTTGGATGCTTTCAAGAGAGAGCTGGATAGAGCTCTTAAGAATAGCGGAGTGAGGGGGTATGGGGAGAAGGCAGGAACGGGGTACTGATTGAGAGTGATCAGCCATGATCGCATTGAATGGCGGTGATGGCTCGAAGGGCTGAATGGCCTACTCCTGCACCTATTGTCTATTGTCTATTGTTGCTCGTTACTGGTTAAATAACTCGGCCGCAAATACACACAGGCGCTTCGAAGTTCCCCCTCAGCAAATTCCAATATGCTGTGAAAATGTAATTAAACAAAATCAACCCAGAATGATCTTCGATGGTACGTTGGCAATCCGAACCATTTGCACAAGATTGCCGCATTAAACATCTGGAATTATTTGCGTTTTCTCGGGATTTCCACATAGATTGATTTGGTTCCAAAGTCGGATAGTTTTAGAGGGGGTGGCAATTTCGAATTTAGACACCGTCTGCGTTTATTAATTTCAAGTATTTGCAAAGCGTGCCAAAACCAAATCACAACCACTACGTCGTAATGCGATTATTGAAACCCGTTTAATTCCCTTCAATCTTCTCCGGAATAGTGAGGTGCAACGCGAGTGGGAAGTGGCATTAAATAAAATGTTCTGTGCCAAGCCTTCAGGCACCAATGGAATAAAATCTCAGTCACAAACGATAACATTAATCAGACTAAATTCTTACTATTCCCCTGAACACGCATCTCTCCATTGGCATCCGTGGGTATGATAGAACTGGGAAAGACACAAAACTCAGTGGGTCAGGCAGCATCTCTGGATAGAGAATGAATAGAGTGTCAGGGATTATCGGGAGAAGGCAGGAGAAATGGGGTTGAGAGGGAAAGATAGATCAGGAGATCTTATCGAAACGTATAAGATTATTAAGGGGCTGGACACGTTCGAGGCAGCCAATGTTGGGGGAGTCCAGAACAAGGGGCCACGGTTTAAGAATAAGGGGTAGGCCATTTAGAACTGAGATGAGGAAAAACTTATTCAGTCAGAGAGTTGTGAATCTGTGGAATTCTCTGCCTCAGAAGGCAGTGGAGGCCAATTCTCTGAATGCATTCAAGAGAGAGCTAGATAGAGCTCTTAAGGATAGCGGAGTCAGGGGGTATGGGGAGAAGGCAGGAACGGGGTGCTGATTGAGAATGATCAGCCATGATCACATTGAATGGCGGTGCTGGCTCGAAGGGCCGAATGGCCTCCTCCTACACCTATTGTCTATTGACAGGCAGCAGGCATCTCCGGAGAGAAGGAACGGGTGACGTTTCGGGACGAGACCCTTCTTCGCCCATTCCTTCTCTCCAGAGATGCTGCCTGTCCCGCTGAGTTACTCCAGCATTTTTGTGTCCCTATCTTGGGTGTTTCGTCAACATCTCCAGTTCCTTGCCACACACACTAAGACGCAGAGTGACTCTCTGGCCGGTGCCAGGAGCAGATGGCTCAGCGATGGAAGCGCACCGTTGAAGACAGTAAATAACAAATGATCTTTCCAGAGCGGAGCGGTGTGCCAGCTCGCCTGCAAGAACCAACCACACGCGTATCCACAAAGAGCATCGCCCTTGCTTGCTGGCTCATAACAGGGGAATGCCAGGGCTCTTTGATCCCGGAGCCATAACTAAACCGTTTCTAAATGAGCCGAGATTATTCATCTGCCTGTTACTGATGGCTGTTTCTACCGCATGCCTCTTCCACCGGCAGTTAATAAACTATTACTGCTCCTGACTCCGGCAGTCCCGGGCTCCACGGGCCGGCGTTGGCTTTTGTCCATTTGCCCCCAGCTGGGATTAGCCCGGGGGAAGGGGGGAGCTGAGAGAGCAGACTGCAAACTCTGACCACCGCTCCAACACTCGTCCGCTTCTGTTGACCCTTGCTTTGGCAAGCAGCAACTCTGGAGGCTTCAGTCCCGGGCGCACCTGGGTCAGTTTCAGCTTAGTTATTGCCACGTGTACTTTTTGTTGCGTGCCAATCAGTCGGCAGGAAAGACAATCCAGCCGTGTACAGATACACGACAAGGGAATAATAGATAGACACAAAAAGCTGGAGTAACTCAGCGGGGCAGGCAGCATCTCTGGACGTTTCGGATCGAGGCCCTTCTTCAGGGAATAACGTTTAGTGCAAGGTAAAGCCAGCAAAGTCCGATCAAGGATAGTCCGAGGGTCACCAATGAGGTAGATAGTAGCTCAGCGCTGCTCATAGAAAGATAGAAAATAGGTGCAGGAGTAGGCCATTCGGCCCTTCGAGCCTGCACCGCCATTCAATATGATCATGGCTGATCATCCAACTCAGTATCCCGTACCTGCCTTCTCTCCATACCCCCTGATCCCTTTAGCCACAAGGGCCACATCTAACTCCCTCTTAAATATAGCCAATGAACTGGCCTCAACTACCTTCTGTGGCAGCGAATTCCACAGATTCACCACTCTCTGTGTGAAAAAAAACGTTCTCATGTTGTGGTAGGATGGTTCAGTTGCCTGATCACAGCTGGGAAGAAACTGTCCCTGAATCTGGAGGTGTGCGTCTTCACACTTCTGTACCTTTTGCCAGATGGGAGAGGTGAGAAGACGATGGGAGGGGGAGAAGAGGGAGTGACCGGGGTGCGACTGGTCCTTGGTTATGCTGCTGGCCTTGCCGAGGCAGCGTGAGGTGTAGATGGTGTCAATGGAAGGTTGGGTTGTGTGATGGTCTGGGCTGTGTCCACCACTCTCTGCCCTGGGCCAGGGCTGATGCCACATTTTCCCCTTTGTCCTGGTTGCCCTGGGAAACCTGCAAACATCTCTGGACGCACCTGGTCTGCTGAACTGTATAACTGGCGTTGTCACTACCAGCGACTTCGTCTCAATGTCAACAAGGCAAAGGAGACAGTGATTGGCTTCAGAGAGCCAAGCGGTCGGTGAACATACCCTGGTGTACATTGACTGCCCCAGGAAGGATGGATCAAAGCTCTACTTTCCTCGGACACTATCCTACACATTAACACTATCCTACACCCACCCACTAGGGACAATTTGTTTTTTACACATTTACCCAGTCAATTAACATACAAACCTGCACGTCTTTGGAGTGTGGAAGGAAACCGAAGATCTCGGAGAAAACCCACGCAGGTCACGGGGAGAACGTACAAACTCCGTACAGACGGCGCGGCGCCCGTAGTCAGGATCGAACCAGAGTCTCCGGCTCTGCATTCGCTGTAAGGCAGCAACTCTACCGCTGCGCCACCGTGCCGCCACTTGAAACTTCTATCTTTGATCTATGATGTCAATGACCTTTATTGTTTGAAATCGCCCCCTTAAGTTCGTCAAATATTGGTCTTTGCTTTGCCTGAATTCCCACACAACGTTTGCAGCACATTGTATTCCCCCCCCACCCCCTCCCCCCTTGATATTTGGTAGCGTTTTCTTGTAACTTCAAAGTTCATAGGATATAAAATTTGGTCAGCACAAATGTCACTCGTGGAGGCTCAGACAATGGCATGGTATTTTGTCTGAAGAAACGTCCCGACCCGAAACGTCATTGATTCCTTCTCTCCAGAGATGCCGCCTGACCCACTGAGTTACTCCAGCACATTGTGTCTAACTTTTGTACTGCATTTTATTTATATATATATATATATATATATATAATAATCCTTGATTATGCTGCTGGCCTTGCCGAGGCATCATGAGGTGTAAATGGTGTCAATGGAAGGTTGGTTTGTGTGATGGTCTGGGCTGTGTCCACAACTCTAATATATATATATATATATATATATATATATATATGTGTGTGTGTGTGTGTGTGCATGTGTGTGTGTGTGTGTTTGCGTGTATGTTTTATATATATAACACACACATATGCATACACATACATAATTATAATTTATATATACATACACACACATATACACACATATATAATGTAGTACAAAAATAAATATGAAATAAATATTATTTTTATGTGTATAGGTATAATAAATAAATTAGTGGCATTTTACATAATAAATGAATTATTTATATGAATTATGTGTCATGTTATGTGCATATATAGTATGTTGCATAAATGAATTATATACAAGATATTACTTTACATAATATATATAACATAATACACAATTCATATACATGATTTATTTAATAAATAAAAAGCCTCTAATTTATATAATTTATTTATTACGTATAAAAGCCACTGATTTTTCAATAGTTATAAGCTTCTACATTGCCTGATCATATGGTCAATTGTTCAATAATCAATACTGCAGTGTCTTTGAGTTTCGTAAACTAACGCTACACTTGGGCATTTCATTCAACTCTAATGCTCCCGTTATGACTCATTTCAAACCTGTGGAATCAGAAGGCAAAACTGAAAATGTTGGTGGAATCCGTGGGTCGGGCAGCATCTGTAGAGGGAATGGCAAGCAACGTTGCAGGTTGGAACCCTTCTTCAGACTGACTGTACATGGCCGTAGTTCATGATAGATTTGAGACTGGATATCCTATCGTGTGACTCACCTCGCTGGTTCACTAGGTTCAGGTTTGTTATTAGAGTTTAGAGATACAGCGTGGGAAATAGGACCTTCGGCCAAGTCCACGTCAACCGTCGACCACCCATACACTGGTTCCATCCTGCACAATTTACAGCAGCTAATTAGCCAACAAACCTGCACGTCTTTGGAGTGTGGGAGGAAACCGGAGCATCCGCAGAAGCTTATTACTCACCACCACCTCCCTAAGGTCTTTTAGGGATCGTTTTGTGCATATTTAGAACTGAGATGAGGAAAAACCTTTTCAGTCAGAGAGTTGTGAATCTGTGGAATTCTCTGCCTCAGAAGGCAGCGGAGGCCAATTCTCTGAATGCATTCAAGAGAGAGCTGGATAGAGCTCTTAAGGATAGCGGAGTCAGGGGGTATGGGGAGAAGGCAGGAACGGGGTACTGATTGAGAATGATCAGCCATGATCACATTGAATGGCGGTGCTGGCTCGAAGGGACGAATGGCCTCCTCCTGCACCTATTGTCTATCTGTAACAAAAAGCAGAAACAAGGAACTGCAGATGCTGGTTAATACACAAAAGCGCGCAAAGGGCCGGAGTAACTCAGCGGGTCAGGCAGCATCTCTGGAGAACATGGATAGGTGACGTTTCACAGAGTGCTGGAGTAACTCAGTGGGCCAGGCAGCATCTCTGGAGAACATGGATCGGTGACGTTTCAGGTCGGGACCCTTCTGACTCTTCATACCTCAAAGCAAATTGGTTGAGCACAACTCAGGTGCAAGTGCCAAGACTAAGAAGTCTATTTTTCAGTGTTGGTCTGTATTCCAATTCAACTGTGCACAGGTGTGCGTGGAATGACAGAATGCTGTGCTTTCATGGTGCCACAGAAAATAAAATCATTGAATGACAGCACAAAAAGATAACCATATTTTTTAGTTTAGTTAAGAGATTCAATGTGGAAATAGGCCCTCTGGCCCACCGGGTCCACAGCGACCAGCGATTCCCACACATTAACACTATCCTACACACACTAAGGACAATTTACAATTATACCAGGCAAGCAAACCCGTATGTCTTTGGAGTATGGGAGAAAACTGAAGGTTTCGGAGAAAACCCATGCGGTCATGGGGAGAAAGTACAAACTCCATAGACAGCACCCGTAGTTGGAATCGAACCTGGGTCTCTGGCGCTGTAAGTGCTGTAAGGCAGCAACTCTACCACCGCCCCTGTCTTCTTAGTCTTCTGACATCTCAGTGTCTTCTAAGTGTCTGTAGGTATGTCATCTACTGCACCACATTGATCAAAGTACTGTTATACTTCCATACAAATCCAAACAAATTATTCACACACAATTTATCCTTGCTAAAATAAAACACAGGCTGGTACTTCCAGATGACTTCAGAGTCTTTCCAAATAAACATTTATTTTCTCATTGATAATGGTCCAATAACCACTTCACCTCTGACTTTACATTGACTGACCAATGGTTTCATGATTCATTCGTCTCGTGTCTGGAATGTTAGTATAAAGTTAACACCATAGGACACAGGAGCAGAATTAGGCCATTCGGCCCATCGAGTCTACTCCGCCATTCAATCATGCCTGATCTAATTTTCCCACTCAAACCCATTCTCCTGCCTTCTCCCCGTAACCCTGACACCCTTACTAATTAAGAATCTATCAATCTTTACTTTAAAACACGCAATGACTTGGTCTCCACGACCATCTGTGAGAATGAATTCCATAGATTCACTACCCTTTGATAAAATAAATTCCTCTTCAGCACCATTCATTCTGAAGCTGTGCCCTCTGGTTCTAGACTCACCCACTGCTAAAATTTGATTCACCATGTTTAGGGAAGGATATCAAGCATGCTATATTATCCAAAGATAAACACAAAAAGCTGGAGTGACTCAGCAGGTCAGGCAGCATCTCTGGAGAAAAGGAATGGGTGACGTTTCGAGTTGAGACCCTTCTTCAGACACAATCCTTCTCTCCAGAGATGCTGCCTGTCCCGCTGAGTTACTCCACCATTTTGTGTCTATCTAGTTCTCCTGTCCTCCTGACTAAATATTACTGATTGCCTGCCGCGTTGTCACCTTCCCCTCAGCCGACAATGAACCATTCTACATTTCCTTTTGTGTAGGAAGGAACTGCAGGTGCTGGTTTATACGAAATGCCGGCGTAACTCAGCGGGACAGGCAGCATCTCTGGATGGAAGGAATGGGTGACATTTTGGGTCGAGACCCATCTTCAGACAGTCTCGTCCCGAAACGTCACCCATTCCTTCTCTCCAGAGATGCTGCCTGAACTGCTGAGATACTCCAGCATTTTGTGTCTGTCCTCGTAAATAATCAAGTGTTGACTGTAATAGAAAGACACACTGCAGGAGAACTCCGTGATGCTGTGCATTGAATGCCATCGTGCTCTCATTATATGAGAGGTTTCTGAGTGATGGTCACTTTTGGATGACTTCATTATAAAAGAGATTGCATTTTAATAGAATACCACAGCAGAGCTGGAAACACAGAGGGAGTCCCTGCAGTGAGCCTGTCAGATCTCGAGAGAAGTCACACAGAACTCTGCATCAGTCTCTCAAAATATCCATCCTCAGCTTTTGTTATGACTCTATTGAAATTATTGTCAGGAATTGGTTAAAAAAAAAAGAAGAAACCAGAGCAAATGTGATATTGGAAATAATTTGCATGCTCGATTGAGTTCGTGGCATTGTCACTCATTAGGGGCGGCACGGTGGCGCAGTGGTAGAGTTGCTGTCTCAATAGACAATAGGTGCAGGAGGAGGCCATTCGGCCCTTCGAGCCAACACCGCCATTCAATGTGATCATGGCTGATCATTTTCAATCAGTACCCCGTTCCTGCCTTCTCCCCATACCCCCTGACTCCGCTATCCGTAAGAGCTCTATCTAGCTCTCTCTTGAATGCATTCAGAGAATTGGCCTCCACTGCCTTCTGAGGCAGAGAATTCCATAGATTCACAACTCTCTGACTGAAAACGTTTTCCTCATCTCAGTTCTAAATGGCATACCCCTTATTCTAAAACTGTGGCCCCTTGTTCTGGACTCCCCCAACATTGGGAACATGTTTCCTGCCTCTAACGTGTCCAACCCTTAATAATCTTATACGTTTCGATAAGATCTCCTCTCATCCTTCTAAATTCCAGTGTATTTAGCGCCAGAGTATCACAGCGCCAGAGACCCAGGTTCGATCCTGGCTACGGGTGCTGACTGTACGGAGTTTGCACGTTCTCCCCGTGACCGCGTGGGCTTTCCCCAGGGTGCTCCTGCCTCCTCCCGCACTCCAAAGATGTACAGGTTTGTAGATTAACTGGCTTCGGTGAAGATTGTAAATTGTCCCTGGTGTGTAGGATAGTGCTAGTGGACAGGGATCGCTGGTCGGCGCGGTCTCGGTGGGCCGAAGGGCCTGTTTTTCTGCTGTATCTCTCAACGAAGCTAAACTAAAATTAGAAAACGTCACTTCAAAATAATTTGTGTAAAATGATGAGTCTGATTTTAATTTTATGATGGAGTTCAGCATGGTCTTAATGAGTACACGTTTTAATCCTGACCCATCAATTCAGTTTAGTTTATTGTCACGTGTACCGAGGTACAATGAAAAGCTTTTGTTGTGTGCTAACCAGTCAGCGGAAAGACAATATATGATTACAATCGAGCCATTTACAGTGTATAGATACATGATAAGGGAATAACGTTTAGTGCAAGATAAAGCCAGTATTATAGTTAAAGTAAGCAGTGTTGCTGTAGAGATTTAAGAGCGAGAAGCGATTGTAATATGTGATTGTAGATCTGCTTCTGTGGCCAGCACGCAAATAGTCACCTGGGTTTGGCGCCATCTTGGAAGCATCCTGCACATCTTTGGAGTGTGGCAGGAAACCAGAGCACCCGGAGAAAACCCACGAGGTCACAGGGAGAACGTACAAACTCCGTACAGGCAGCACCCAGCTTTTGCGGTTGCAGCTCCTAGACTGTGGAACAGCATCCCTCTCCCCATCAGAACTGCCCCCTCCATCGACTCCTTTAAGTCCAGGCTCAAAAACTATTTCTACTCCCTAGCGTTTGAGGCTCATTGAGGAGGCGCTGTGAACTGTTTGCGTGCTACTGTATGTTTCATTTTTTTTCCATTGGAACCTAATCAGATGTACAGCACTTTGGTCAACGTGGGTTGTTTTTAAATGTGCTATACAAATAAAATTGACTTGACTTGACTTGACCCATAGTCAGGATCGAACCCGGCGCTGTGAGGCAGCAACTCTACCGCTCTGCCACTGTACTGCCTGATGTTATCCCACTGTCCCATCCACCTGCTATACATTAGGGATAATTTTAAAAGTAAAACAGGTATGTTCGCACGGCCTTGGATGAACCTCCTATGCTAACAGATGCATGTTCAATTTGTTACTGCGGCTGTTTACATAACTGGTCTAAATAATGAGTGACTCAGACGCGATGGAGATAAAATTGTGAAGCTCACAGCACTGGAAAACGTTTACAAAAATAGACTTCACGTCCAAATTAAACTGGAAATGTCATTGCTAAATTGCCCGGTTATTGTAACACGAAAATAACTATTACTCCTTACATGCCCTACATGGATTAGTACGGGTGTCAGGGGTTATGGGGATAAGGCAACATTTTCACACAGAGGGTGGTGGACGAATGGAACAAGCTGCCAGAGGAGGTAGTTGAGGGAACATTTATATATAGGAACATGAAAAACAGCAACATTTAAAAGACATTCGGGCAGGTACTCGAATAGGAAAGGTTTCGTGGGAAATGAGCTAAACGCAGGCAAATGGGACTATCTTAGATTGCTGCACCTTGGCCGGAATGGATGAGTTGGGCCGAAGGGCAGCTTCTGTTCTATATGTCTCCATGACTCTCCAGTAGGCAATATGAATAGCATTTCCCTCAAACACTACAATTTTCATTATAAGACCATAAGACAGAGGAGCAGAATTAAGCCATTCGGCCCATCGACTCGGCTCTGCCATTCGATCATGACTGATCTAATTTTCCCTCTCAACCCCATTCTCTTGCCTTCTCCCCATAACCTTTGATGTCCTTACTAATCAAGAACCTACCAATCTCCGCCTTAAAAATACCCAATGGCTTGGCCTCCACTGCCATCTGTGGCAGCGAATTCCACCCACTGGTGACAGATATTCCTCCTCGTCTCCATTCTTTAAGTAGGTCCTTTTATTCTGAGGCTGTGATCTCTGGTCCAAAATTCTCCCGTCCTCTCCACATCCACTCTATCCAGGCCTTTCACTATTCGATAGGTTTCAATGAGGTCCCCCCCTCATCTAAATTCTCCCACTATCGGAAACATTGGAAAATACTTCCAAATAGCATTGAAGAGTTCTATTATAATTGATAACGTGATCAACGAGACTTGTATAAATTTAATATTGATAAACTGACCCATGACTGACACACAACTTTCAAGGTAAACAATTGCTTTATTCACAAAAATAACTTGGAAGTTCGCAGAATCATTTTGATTATACTTGGTCTGCCCGTGACAAATGGATGTTCAGTTATCACATGTACTTGTTGAGAACTAAATTTGGTGTAACAAACTAAACAGGTGAAAGCAAACCTTGTGGAAGCAGAGGCACAAAGGTCTCTACTGAAGACTGTAGGTTTGCTTTGTGCCGTTAATTAATATCGTTATAATCAATGATCGTGGATCCTTCCTATTCTTGCAGCAGGTAATCCTTCCGCTTAAGACATCACCTAAAAAACAAAAGAAACATATTATTTTTCTATGGATACAAAAAATAATAAATCGGGAAAACTTAAGATATGCATTAAAACATCTAGTTCATGTCCCCCAGTGAACAGTGGCGATACACATTGTATCAGTGGTTATACACAAGCAATGCTGAACTACCATCTACCTCATGGGTGACCCTCGGACAGTCCTTGATCGCACTTTGCTGGCTTTACCTCACACGGCACGGTAGCGCAGCGGTAGAGTTGCTGCTTTACAGCGAATGCAGCGCCGGAGACTCAGGTTCGATCCTGACTACGGGTGCTGCACTGTAAGGAGTTTGTACGTTCTCCCCGTGACCTGCGTGGGTTTTCTCCGAGATCTTCGGTTTCCTCCCACACTCCAAAGACGTACAGGTATGTAGGTTAATTGGCTGGGTAAATGTAAAAATTGTCCCTAGTGGGTGTAGGATAGTGTTGGTGTGCGGGGATCGCTGGGCGGCGCGGACTTGGTGGGCCGTAAAGGCCTGTTTCCGGCTGTATATATATGATATGATATGAGTAAACGTTATAACCTTATCATGTATCGATACCAAAGATACTAGAGGAACAAGATAGACCTGGGATGGCAGGACTTTCATATGAAGAAAGACTGGATAGACTCGGCTTGTACACGCTGGAATTTAGAAAATTGAGGGGGGATCTTATAGAAATTTACAAAATTCTTAAGGGGTTGGACAGGCTAGATGCAGGAAGATTGTTCCCGATGTTGGGGAAGTCCAGAATAAGGGGTCACATTTTAAGGATAAGGGGGAAGTCTTTTAGGACCGAGATGAGAACGTTTTTTTTCACACAGAGAGTGGTGAATCTGTGGAATTCTCTGCCACAGAAGGTAGTTGAGGCCAGAACATTGGCTATATTTAAGAGGGAGTTAGATGTGGCCCTTGTGGCTAAAGGGATCAGGGGGTATGGAGAGAAGGCAGGTACGGGATACTGAGTTGGATGATCTGCCATGATCATATTGAATGGCGGTGCAGGCTCGAAGGGCCGAATGGCCTACTCCTGCACCTATTTTCTATGTTTCTATATTTCTATGACCACTCGGCCCTAAAAACCGTAGAAAGTGATGGCGCCATTTTAGTAGGCAGAAACTTGCAGAAACATTTAAAAAGAAAAAGAACAAAAATCTGTGAATTGATAGACGAGATATATTCTGCATTTTAATGGTATCATCACACATACTGTTCTCCCAAAACACTGATTACACCCCGAGAGGCAGAGCGGATGGCGGGTTTTGCCTACTAAAATGGCTCCTTTGCGTACTACACTTCAGTACAGGCGATTTCAACGGGGAGGTCCATCTTGTTCCTCTAGTATCTTTGATCTATACACTGTAAATGGCTTGATTGGAATCATGTATAGTCTTTCTGCTGACTGGTTAGCACGCAGCGAAAGTTTTTCACTGTACCTCGGTACGCGTGACAATAAACGAAACGAAACTAAACTGGCCGGTCCATCACAGGTACTGACCTCCCCACCATCAAAGGGATCTACCCCAGGAGTCACTGCCTCAAAAAGGCAGACAGCTTCATCAGAGACCCACACCAGAAGGTACAGGAGACTGAAAACTGTAACGTCCAGGTTCAGGATTAGTTCCTTCCCATCAACCATCATGCTCTTGAACACCACAAACATCAACTAAGCTATGAATGACACTAAGGACAGTGCATTTATTTGTACTAAAATACTTTTTTTTTAAACCCAGAGTAGGGGAATCGATAACCAGAGGATATAGGTTTCAGGTGAGGGCGGAAGGATTTAATAGAAACACAAAGGGTGGTAGATATATGGAACGGGCTGCCGGGGGTGGGGTAGTTGAGGCAGAGACTATCACAACGATTTAAGAAACATTTAGACAGACAGTCCGAAGAAGGGTCTCGACCTGAAAAGTCACCCATTCCTTCTCTCCTGAGATGCTGCCTGACCTGCTGAGTTACTCCAGCATTTTGTGAATAAATACCTTCGATTTGTACCAGCGTCTGCAGTTATTTTCTTATATTTAGACATGGTACATGGATTAAAGGGATATGGGCAGGTGGGACCAGTTTAGATGGGACATGCTGGTCGATGTGAACAAGTTGGGCTGAAGTGCCTGTTTCCACGTTGTATCGCTCTGTATAATATATAATATTTAATTTATTGAACTCTTCTTGGTTTATTATGATATCTATGAGTACTGCGTTTACAGGCCTGTTACGCTGCTGCAAGGAAGAATTTCATTGCTCCATTTTCGGTACACATGACCATTAAACCCTCTTGACTCTCGACTCCATCAACGCATCAAAACCATTAAACGCCATTATCAATTTTAATTAAGTGCACCATGTAAAATTCTAACCCTCTTGCATCACTCTACTATTATGCTTAAAATGAAAAGTCAAATGTAGCTCATGCAAGTAAATGATATGCACTGTTATTGCTTACAAACAGATGGCTATTGGAATCATATGGAGCAAATATGAGTCTACTGAAATAATGGCTTGGTTATCATCGGATAATGCACTAGACTTTTCTTCTTCTCACAGACTTTATTTTGTAATCCTCTGCTTTTACAAAAGCCAATATAAGGAAAGAGATAATAGGAGTCAAGTAGAAATAATGCAAATGAATTTAGTTTAATTTAGAGATACAGCTTGAAAACAGGCCCTTCGGCCCACCGAGTCCACACTGACCAGCACAGTACTTGTTATCCCACTTTCGCATCCGACACACTAGGGGCAATTTGTAGAATTAATCCACTCACCTGCACGTCTTTGGGATGTCGGAGGAAACCAGAGCATCTGGAGGAAACCCACGCAGGTCACAGGGAGAACGTACAAACTCCGCACAGACAGCACCCGAGGTCAGGATCGAACCTGGTTCTCTGCCGCTGTGAGGCTCTACCGCTGTGCCACCGTGCCACCCCAGTTAATGGTGTTAATGAAATTAGGCAGTAAAAGATCGTGCAAAAACAAATATTCTATTTCTGCAATATTTTTCCGATCTGCCTACCATTGTATTGGAAATTACGTTAGCAAATATGATATCAGAAAGCTGTCTCTTGAAAACATTTCTGCTCACTGCTTGATAAATAGTGCCTTTTAATTAAAACATAAATTTTACTTTTACTGCATTACATGTACATTCCAAGAAACAGATTTGTCTCTAAAAAAAGCCAACTAAAAGAATACATGTCAGTACTAGCTGGAAAGAGATAGACTTCAAGTAAACTTAAGTACTTTCAAACCTAGTTCAATAAACAGCAAGGTAGACACAAAGTGCTGGAGTCATTCAGCGGGTCAGGAGAGAAAGGAAGGGTGACGTTTCGGGTCGGGACCCTTCTTCAGACTGGAAGTAGAGGGGAGGGAACTAGAGGGTAAGAAAAGGCCAGAACAAAGCAGGGCCGGCAACAGATGACCAAGGAAGGGTGGAGTCCACAATGGTCCATTGGTGGCTGGGGTATAGGTGATAACAAAGGGATACAAACAAGGATGCGAACAGTGGAACTAGTAGGACAACTAGGATGGGGGAGGTGGGGAGGTTATTTTCTACTCCATAAACAGCAAGATCTTTATACAAATACCAAGAGCATGAAGTCACAGAACGTCATTAACGCGATTAATAGGAATCTGACGGGTAACTTTTTCACACAAAGGGTGGTGGGTGTGTGGAACAAGCTGCCAGAGGAGGCAGTTGAGGCAGAGGTTATCTCAACATTTAAGAAAGTTAGACAGGTGTATGGATAGACACAAAAAGCTGGAGTAACTCAGCAGGACAGGCAGCATCTCTGGAGAGAAGGAAAGTGTGATGTTTCGGGGCGAGACCCTTCTTTAGAATGGATAGGGCAGGTTTGGAGCGATATGGGTAGGTGGGACATGTTGGCTGTTGTGGGCAAGTTGGGCCAAAGGGCCTGTTTCCACTGAATCATTCTATGTCTCTATTGCTCACTGTAGGTTTCCATTCCAATTCCACATTGCGTACCTTATTGATAAAAAATCCTGTTCTCTCCTTTGATCCCATTAAACAGGCCCGGTATGTCCGTATAGCTGATGATCTATCAACTCTGAAGGAAGCTCATCAACTAGAATAGTTAACCCCTTCTCTCCGTGAAGATGCTGCCAGATCTGTTGAGCATTTCCTGCCTTTATTTCAGATTTCTGGCCCGTGCGTTTGTACGTTTTCCCTGTGACCGTCCCACATGGGTTTGCTCCAGTTTCCAAAGACGTGCACGTTTACAGGTTAATTGGCTTCTGTAAAAATTGCTCCTAGTGTGAGTCGGATGCCAAGGTGGGAAAACATTGAATTAGTGTAACAGGTGATCGATGGTCTGTGTGGACACGGTGGGCCGAAGGGCCTGTCTCCACGCTGTATCTCCAAACTACACTAAACTGCGGCTTTTGGCATTTGGAATCTCTGTGGACTATGGCCTTTGGATTTCCGTCTTCTTTGTACTCCCACGACTGACACAAAATGCTGGAGCAACAGGCGGAACAAGCGTGGCCTATTCCTTCTCTCCAGAGATGCTGCCCGTCCCACTGAGTTACTCCAGCATTTTGTGTCTATCTTCGGTGTAAACCAGCATCTGCAGTTCCTTCCTACACATTTCTTTGCACTCCTATTTAGGTTATTAATTTATTTTTTCAGTTTTTTACATTTTATGTATGAGTACTGTGGTTACAGGTCTGTTATGCTGCTGCGAGTGAGATTTAATCGTACTATTGTCCGTAGATACGATAGACAACTTTTAGTTTAGTTTAGCTGAGAGATGCAACGTGGAAACAGCTCCGTTGTCCCACTGAGTCCGCGCCGACCAGCGATCCCCACACGCTAACACTATCCTACACACCCTCGGGAAAATTTACTTTTATACCAAGCTAATTAACCTACAAACCTGTACCTCTTTGTAGTTTGTGAGGAAATGGTGTCAGATTAGGTAAAGGGGAGGTGCAACGAGACCTGGGTGTCCTTGTACACCAGTCATTGAAAGTAAGCGTGCAGGTACAGCAGGCAGTGAAGAAAGCCAATGGCATGTTGGCCTTCATAACGAGAGGATTTGAGTATAAGAGTAAAGAGGTCCTGCTGCAGTTGTACAGGGCCCTGGTGAGAGCACATCTGGAGTATTGTGTGCAGTTTTGGTCTCCTAATTTGAGGAAGGATTTCCTTGCTATTGAGGCCGGGCAGCGTAGGTTCACGAGGTTAATCCCCGGGATGGCGGGACTGTCGTATGAGGAAAGATTAGAAAGACTGGGCTTGTATTCACTGGAGTTTAGAAGGATGAGAGGAGATCTTATAGAGACGTATACAATTATAAAAGGACTGGACAAGCTAGATGCAGGAAAAATGTTCCCAATGTTATGGGAGTCCAGAACCAGGAGCCACAGTCTAAGAATAAAGGGGAGGCCATTTAAAACTGAGGTGAGAAGAAACTTTTTCACCCAGAGAGTTGTGAATTTGTGGAATTCTCTGCCACAGAGGGCAGTGGAGGCCAATTCACTGGATGCATTTAAAAGAGAGTTAGATAGAGCTCTAGGGGCTAGTGGAATCAAGGGATACGGGGAGAAGGCAGGCACGGGGTATTGATCGTGGATGATCAGCCATGATCACAATGAATGGCGGTGCTGGCTCGAAGGGCCAAATGGCCTCCTCCTGCACCTATTTTCTCTGTTTCATTTTTTCTATGAAACCGGAGCACCCAGGGAAAACCCACGTGGGTCACGGGGAGAACGTACAAACTCCGTACAGACAAGCACCCGCAGTCGGGATCGAACACGGGTCTCTGGCGCTGCGAGGCAGCAACTCTACCGCTGCGCCACCGTGCCGCAACCTCTTGGCCAAGCACACACAGTGAGGACGGCAGGGCAAAGACTATAAATGAAACTTTTGGTGGTAGGTTGATAAAATGTTATGCCAATTTACAAAGAGAAGACGAAAGTAATAGTCACCCAGGTTCATTAAACTGAGCAAAGCATTTCCATTCTGGGACACTAATGCTTGCTATCACTTATAAACAGCACCTCTGACAAAGAGAAAATTACAACTGGCTAACTGTGAGAGAATTTAAAAAGTGTGCAAGTTTCATGAAGAAGATTACCATTGTGAGAAATTAACAGTGGGACAGGGTAATTTATTGTCATCTAAGAATAATCCAGCCACACTGCGGGCAATATTTAATCTCTCCTTTTCATGTCATTTGTGCTTTGATTTGTGTTCAGATGACAATGAAGATTTTTCTGCAGTATGCAGCTTCCAGCTGCCATGTGATGAAAAGTCTTAGAGTCAATCCAAAGATTTAAAGACCCGAAGCCCAATTAAACCGAGTAAGTAGGCACGGGTTCTATTGAGAGCTAATCACAAAAGGTTGTCGGCATTTAATTTTCATCTGAACTTCAACAAACGGAAGACTGGGAAAAGAAAAAATCTGTTTAGGAATGGAACTGCAGATGCTGGTCTACACCCGAAGATAGACACAAAATGCTGGAGTAACTCAGCGGGTAAATCATCTGTCCTGTTTACCCTCCCTCAAAGTGTTTCCGTGCAAGATATAACACCATGAACCCCCTATGCTTTCCCACCCGCCAACTAGTATACCAAAGAAGGGGGAATATTAGCAGTGGTGAGCCATTTTACAGCTGGGAGATTGCCCTCTGATCCGTAAACAAGTTCCAAGAGAGCGCAGTGATTGGAGACCAAGAACGTTAGCTTCAGAGTCGAAGGGCAGCACAGTGGCGCAGCGGCAGAGTTGCTGCCTCCCAGCGCCAGAGACCCGGGATCGATCCTGACCTCGGGCGCTGTCCGCGTGCAATTTGCACGTTCTCCCCGTGACCTGCGTGGGTTTTCTCCAAGTGCTCAGGTTTCCAGCCGCATCCCAAAGAGGTGCAGGTCTGTGGGTTAATTGGGACGTGTGGGTTCGTGGGTTAGTTTGGATGTGCAGGTTCGTAGGCCAATTGGCCTCTGTACGAATGATTCCTAATGTTGTGTGAGTGATGAGAAGGTGGGATAAAGCATGACGAGTGCATGTGGACGGTGGGCGAGGGCCTGGCGGGCGATGGCCTGGTGGGCGATGGCCTGGTGGGCCTACGGCCCTGTTTCCATGCTGTACCGCTACATTTAGACTGAAAGTCTACGTGCACTGTGCCCCCTTATTTTCTTGAACGTGTTTTTGCTCCATGGGTGATTCACAGACAAAATGAGCTGGAAGCACCCATTACCAGGATATAAGGCACACGATAGCGCGACAATGTTAGGCCCACCTTACTCACCGTCGTCCCTTTGGTGCTAATGGAAGAAGTTTCATTGAAATCGGTGTTATATTTTTTGTTATTCACATTTTAAAGTTTAAATCTATCTCCTGGGGAGGGAGGGGGGTGGAGGGAGGGAGGATAAGGGGGGTTGAGGGAGGGGTGGAGGGAGGTGGAGGGGGAAGGGGATGGGATGGGGAGGGGGAGGGGAGGAGGGAGGGGTGGAGGGAGGGGGAGAGGGAGGGAGGGGGAGAAGGGAGGGGGGATAAGGGGGGTGGAGGGGAGGGAAGGGGGAGGGGAGGAGGGAGGGGTGGAGGGAGAGGGAGGGAAGGGGAGGAGGGAGGGAGGGAGGAGGATAAGGGGGGTTGAGGGAGGTGGGGGGGGGAAGGGGATGGGGAGGGGATAGGGGAGGGGAGGAGGGATGGGGAGAGGGAGGGAAGGGGAGGAGGGAGGGGGAGGATAAGGGGGGTTGAGGGGGGTGGAGGGGAGGGAAGGGGGAGGGGAGGAGGGAGGGAGGAGGATAAGGGGGGTTGAGGGAGATGGAGGGGGGAAGGGGATGGGGAGGGGGTAGGGGAGGGGAGGAGGGAGGGGGTAGAGAGAGGGAGGGGGAGGAGGGAGGGAGGGGGAGGAGGGAGGGAGGGGGAGGAGGGAGGGGGAGAGGAGAGGGTGCTGCACCAATGCAGGAGAGGTTTGACCCCAACGGGTGCACGTGATGCAGTTTTAATTAAATACTGGTTATGCCAACACATTGCAGAATCTAACTGCCAACATTTCGCTTTGAATTAATTTACTGATTTCTCGTTTTCAGAGCGTGCCCCAATGGCAAAGAAACATAGTTTACCGCACTGTGCATTTCATTAACTGCAAACATCACAGAGAAAATACAGAGGGGCTATGTATTTATAGCTACAATGCTCCTATTCAGCAGAATGGATTACAGGTACATTATATAAATTTAAATGATTCATGTAATACTCTTCCTTCATGACTTGAATTATAAAATGCTCAAAAAACGAGGTGAAATCTTACTGCAGTGTAGTACCAACTCCAATCCCAACAGGTTAAAACGCACTCAGTAGGAGTGGCACGGTGGCACAGCGGTCGATCCTGATTTTGGATGGTCTGTACAGAGTCTGCACGTTTTCACTGGGATCTCAGGTTTCCTCCCACACTCCAAAGACGTATAAGTTTGTGGGCTAATTGGCTTGGGTAAAATTGTAAATTGTCCCCAGTGTGTGTAGGATTGCGTTATCGTGCGGGGATCGCTGGTCGGAGCGGAATCGATGGGCCGAAGGGCCTGTTTGCGTGCAGTATGTCTTCCCTAAAGTAAACATCAAAGCAATGCCGATAATTCTCTTGGTTATGCCTTAAATTAAACTTATTCATTTATAAATTTAATTACTTAGAAATGCTATTTGCTTGAAGTAAGACAGCTTTGATGTATTTTTCCCATTATTATTATGGCAAACCGTAGCTAATTAATTTGAAGTTCTGTTGTGAGAGATTGCCTTCTTGTGGTGCAAATCTGATGAAGTACTTTGGTTGCAGCATCTGCTTCCTCTTTCAATCCACAATCTCCATAAAAAACAGTGTCATAGAGTGATACAGTGTGGAAACAGACCCTTTGGTCCAACTTGCCCACACCGGCCAACATGCCCCAGCTATGCTAGTCTCACCTGCCTGCATTTGGCCCATATCCCTCCAAACCTGTTCTATCCATGTACCTGTCTAACTGTTTCTTAAACGTTGGGAGAATCCAAGCCTCAACTACCTCCTCTGGCAGCTCGTTCCATACACCCACCACCCTTTGTGTAACCAAAGTTACCCCTCAGATTCCTATTAAATCATTTCCCCTTCACCTCGAACCTATGTCCTCTGGTCCTCGATTCCCCTACTCTGGGCAAGAGACTCTGTGCATCTACCTGATCTATTCCTCTCATGATTTTGTACACCTCTATAAGATCTCCCCTCATCCTCCAGCGCTCCAAGGAAATAGAGTCCCAGCCTACTCAACCTCTCCCTATAGCTCAGACCATCTAGCCCTGACAACATCCTCGTAAATCTTCTCTGAACCCTTTCAAGCTTGACATCTTTCCCATAACACAGTGCCCAGAGCTCAACACAATACTCTAAATGCGGCCTCACCAACTTCCAGAATTGACAATAATTGTTCAGCGAGCTTCGACGCAGAAAGCAAGGTTTACCTGTCTGGTCAATGAACTTTCATCAGATTGGAATGGTCATCTAGTTTAGTTTAGTTCATTGTCCCGTGCACCGAGGTACAGTGAAAAGCTTTATTTGCGCGATAGTCAGTCAGCGGAAAGACGATCTATGTTTACGACTGACCCATTCACAGTGTACAGATACATGATACAAGGAATAACGTTGAACTCAAGGTAAAGCCAGTAAAGGCCGATTAAAGGTAGTCCAAGGGTCACCAATGAGGTCGAAAGTAGGTCAGGACTGCTCTTTTGTTGTGGTAGGATGGTTCAGTTGCCTGTTTAGTTTAGAGATACAGTGGGGAAACAGGCCCTTCAATCCACGCCGATCTGCGATCCCTGCACACTAACACTGCCCTACACACACGAGGGACAATCTCCATTTACACCAAGCCACCTGCACGTCTTTGGAGCGTGAGAGTAAACCGGAGATCTCGGAGAAAGCCCACGCATGGCACGGGGAGAACGTACAAACTCCGGGCAGACAAGCACTCGTGTTCGGGTCTCTGGCGCCGTACGGCAGCAACTCCACCGCTCCACCACCGTGCCACCATGTTGTTATAGTCCCAGCCTCAACTACCTCCTCTGGCAGCTTGTTCCATACACCCACCACCCTCTGTGTGAAAAGGTTACCCCCTCAGTTTCCAATTTAATCTTTCCTCACTCATCTTAATCCTCTGTCCTCTTGATTCCCTTACCCTGGGTAAAAAGCTCTGTGCATTCACCCTAAATAGACAGGTTCGGCAGAAGGTTGGAACGAAGGCCAGAGATTAAAACCCGAAGGTGTAAGACAAAAGGTTTCAAGAGCTGCAAATTGTGAAGCTAGAGGAAGGAATGTGGGTGGTGGGGGATGGGGAAGGGTGAAATAGGTGTGAATCCAGGTGAAGCACAGGGGAGGGGGGAAGGAAGAAAGAGGGGGGGGGATGTGTGGGAGAAAGGGGAGGGGATCTAGGGGGGTTGAAAAAAATGGGTTAGCGTAGAACTAGTGTGAACGGGTGATTGATGGTCGGCATGGACTCGTTAGGCCAAAGGGCCTGTTTCTTTCAATCAACCATTGATGTCACACTAACTCAAAAATTGTCACATGAACGTCTCCAAGCCGAATTCAGCATGAGCTCCAGAATTTGGGCGGCACATTGGCGCAGCGGTAGAGTTGCTGCCTCACAGCGCCAGAGACCCGGGTTCGATCCTGACCAAGGGTGCTGTCTGTACGGAGTTTGTACGTTCTCATCCGTGAACTGCTTGGGATTTCCCCGGGACCTCCAGTTTCCTCCCACACTCCAAAGACGTCCAGGTTTTCGGTTAATTGGCTTGCTGTAAATGTAAATTGTCCCTCTAGTGTGTGTGGGATAGTGTTAGTGAGCGGAGATCGCTGGTCGGCGCGGACTCGATGGGCCTGTTTCCGCGCTGTATCTCGAAACTGAACGAAATCTAAATTTATTCAACAGATGGTGATGTCCAGCTGTTATATTTATCCTTGCACAATGAATATCAAATAATAGCTTGAGACTTTCCCAACTTCAATTGGACTTGTTTCCATTTTTGCAATAGATCAATAGATCAGTTAACAGGGTCGATCTTCTCTGATCAGATGTTTACTCTTGCCACGATCAATAAACCTGGAGGCGGTGTTTGAAAATAGTTAGGCAGCTTGGCTTCAAACACTGGGTCAGTGCCAACATGACAAAGTCAACCACAGATTATTTCACTACATTAAACACAATTATTAATGTTGGCTGCTTTCGTTTCCAGTTCAGGTCAGAACAATTGCCTGGTGCCTGGAAAAATCAGACTCATCCACTTGACAGCTTGCAACATTCCGCTGTTCTGTCATCGTAATTATTGTTACGTTTATCATTACTCCATTCCAAAGAGTCAAGAGTCTTTCCTTGCCATCAGCCCCAAAACGGGAAATTATACTCCAACCAGCAGCAGCACAACAGATATCGGTGTAAAGACAGACACAGAGTGCTGCAGTAACTCAGCGGGTCGGGCAGCATCGCTGGAGAACAAGGACCGGTGACCTTTCAGGTCCGGACCCTTCTTCTTCTGATTGGATAATCTTCTGACCAAACCCATTCTGAAGGGTCCCGACCCGAAACGTCACCCATCCTTCTTCTCCAACGATTGCTGCCACGCGCTCACAGGGAGAACGTGCGAACTCCGTACAGACAGCAACCGAGGTCAGACAATAGACAATAGGTGCAGGAGGAGGCCATTCGGCCCATCGAGCCAGCACCGCCATTCAATGTGATCATGGCTGACCATTCTCAATCAGTACCCCGTTCCTGCCTTCTCCCCTGACTCCGCTATCCTTAAGAGCTCTATCTAGCTCTCTCTTGAATGCATTCAGAGAATTGGCCTCCACTGCCTTCTGAGGCAGGATCGAGTCAGGGACTCTGGCGCCAGACAACAGCTCTATCAGCTGCGCCACTGTGCCGGCCATCATGTGTTCCAACTGAGCGTCTTGTGATGAGCACGACTGTGTCGTCAGACTGTTCCCTTCTTATACAATCCCCCAGTAAGCCTTCATGTGGGGCGGCACTCGGTGGCGCAGCGGTAGGGTCGCTGCCTCACAGCGCCAGAGACCCGGGTTCGATCCCGACTATGGGTGCTGTCTGTACGGAGTTTGCACGTTCTCCCCGTGACCTGCGTGGGTTTCCTCCGGTCTCCTCCCACGCTCCAAAGACGTAGAGGATTGTAGGTTAACTGGCTTCCTTAAATTGTAAATTGTCCCTCAGTGTGAGTGGGATAGACAATAGACAATAGACAATAGACAATAGGTGCAGGAGTAGGCCATTCAGCCCTTCGAGCCAGCACCGCCATTCAATGCGATCATGGCTGATCACTCTCAATCAGTACCCCGTTCCTGCCTTCTCCCCATACCCCCTCACTCCGCTATCCTTAAGAGCTCTATCCAGCTCTCTCTTGAAAGCATCCAACGAACTGGCCTCCACTGCCTTCTGAGGCAGTGTACGTGAGGATAGTGCTAGTGTACGGGGTGATCACTGGTCGGCGTGGGCTCGGTGGGCTGAAGGGCCTGTTTCCACGCTGCCTCTCCAAAGTAAAAAAAGCAAAGATTGCTGCCACTGACACAAAATCAAAGAGCCATCATACTGCCCTTTGAAGTGAGTGAAAATCCTTAGCAGCCCAGGCACGAAGGAGCACGTGCAATCAGGAATCCGAGTTGGTGCAGCTTGCTCTGGGAATAATCCTGAGCTGGAAGGGTTTGCCGCATCAAGTTTACTGCAGTGAAAACAGGCTGTGGATTATGCTTCACGACGACACAGTGGAGTCACTGCATCTGCACCGGGCTGGCGCTGAATGCCAATGGCAATGATTTATCACAAGTCAGCAATTATGGAGATCTTTCTAAAACGTAAAGAAATCAAAACCTGACGTTCCACCCTCCCCCCCCCCCCCCCCCACCGACAAGATGAGAGATGAGAATAGTTGAACGCTCGGTTGACAGTGGCTGACAAGTGAAGGGCAGGCAAGGGTAACTTGCACGTGTTGTAGGGAGCAATGTGGACTGGCACATACACCGACTGGAGGGAGGAGGAGAAATCGAGAGGCAAAGGAGAGGGAGAGAGAGAAAGAGAGAGAGAGAAAGAGAGAGAGAGGGTCAAGTATTTTATTGTCATCGGTCCCGAAATGGAACAATGAAATTCTTACTTTCAGCAGCACAGCTGTTATGTAAACACCATAGGCACCATAATCTACAACAAAAACAGTTTAGTATATATATGCATATCCATGTTCAGCATATATATATATACATGTTTATACATATATATGTACAGACATAAACTGGGTGTATACACACACACACACAGGTGTGTGTGTGTATGTGTGAGTGTATGTGTATATATAAATGGTTTAATGACACTATATATATATAAAATGCCATTAAACCATTTATACACACACACATATATATATTATGTGTGTGTGTGTGTGTGTGTATGTGCATACATATATATATGCACACATATATATTTCTATACACACACACACACATGTACATAAACCATGAGTCAAAGTTGAAATTTATTTCTACATATACACATACACACACATTTATATATACATGCTTATGCACAGACATTGCGAGCTGAAGGGTCTGTTATTTATATATATATAAATTATAAATAATGGAACACAGCACAAGACCAGACCCTTCAGCCTGCAATGTTTGTGCTGAACATGATGCTCTGTTAAACTGATCCCATCTGCCTGGGGCCATATCCCTGCATTCCCTGCCCTACCATGTACCTATCTGAAGCCTCGAAAACGCCACGATCACCACCACCACCCCTGGCAGCGCGTTCCGATGGAAAATTAGGCAACGTGTTAAATAAAATTAAGCGCATTCAGTGCGCACAGGAGCGTGCACCTCCACGACCTGTCAGAGAGGCTGGGGTATCGGGAGAAAAAGTGCGTTCATCTTCAGCCTTCACTTTGAATTAATGGGGAAAAATACTGGGTTTAACAAAAGAAAAAGAAAAAAATCGTCAGCCTGCAAAGCAGCAATGTGGATCGAGCTGCCTTGTACATCTCCAGGAGGGTATCTCCTAGCTCCAGGAGGGTATCTCCTAGCTGGATTTAAAAGGAACCGCATAACACGGGAGGTGAGAAGGGCAATTTGTCAATGTCATTTTGATCTAACATGACTGATATATTTTGTTTTTTTCCTGCAGCGCTGGTGCTGCTGAATGCGCGGGTGCAGAGAGCCCTGCGGAGGTTGAGTGACATCAACCAGACTTATGATGAACCATCAGCGATAAGTGCATTGCACTCGATTGCCGCATGTAGATTAATAGGGAGTTGGAATTCATTACGTGAAACAACAATGGCCGTGTTGAATTCATGTACCGGGGGGTGGGCACAGCAAAACGGCCTCTCTCATTCTCCCCCACAATGACAAAGGCCGGTGAACAGTTTCGCGGAAAACGTTCCGCAAAAGGGTCAATGGATCAACAATGACATTAAAGGGAGGGCAATATGCATACGCTTCACTTCACAATGGCTGATTTGACAGACACACTGAACAGGCAGAAAGCCAATGGCGTATGTAAAATCTCAATTTAATGCTCGATGTCACCAGGGACGATTTCAGATCAGAGATGCGGTGCGTTGGAGGGGGAAATATATGCCTCCGGGACACAGCGCCGATTTTAAAGCCGAACCAGTGACAATAACTTGGACACAAAATGCCGGAGTAACTCAGCGGGACAGGCAGCATCTCTGGAGAGAAGGAATGGGTGACGTTTCGGGTCGAGACTCTCCTTCAGTGGGAGAGTCTGTGGGAAGGGTCTCCAGAGATGCTGCCTGTCTCACGCTGAGTTACTCCGGCATTTTGTGTCTACCTTCGATTTAAACCAGCATCTGCAGTTCTTTCCTACACACGATACAGGTCACTTTCAAAGATGAGAAGGCAAAACAATGGTTTAAAAAGGCGTGAAACAAAATTTTCAAGGTCTAATGAAAATAGCCAAAGAATTTGGTCAAAGAAAAGATCTTATTTGAACCAAACCCTATATAAACCCTTTAGAGTAATCATGTAGTAATATTAGTTCTACTTCATACACTTATATAGAGAGACATTGTTGTGCACAAAAAAGCAAATGATTTTATATTGTGTATAAAACTATCCCCCAAAAATATATCCGAGGACATTGTGGGGAACCAGAGAGGAAATTGCGGGAGCCCTGGTTGAAATTTATGAGTTGTCCTTAAATACAGGAGAGGTGCCGGAAGACTGGTGGGTGGCAAATATTGTACCTCTTTTCAAGATGGCTGCAGGCAAAATGCTGGGAACTATAAGCCAGTGAGCTTAACATCTGCAGTTGGAAAGTTACTGGAGAGTATTCTGAGGGACAGGTTATACAGGCATTTGGACGGGCAAGGGCTGATTAGTCAGCATGGTTTTGTACGTGGGAGGTCGTGTCTGATTGAGTTTTTTGAAGACGTGACCACAAAGGCCGATGAGGGCAGAGCCGTAGATGTTGTGTACATGGATTTCAGTAAGGCATTCGACAAGGTTCCGCATGGTAGGCTGCTCTGGAAGGTTGGATCGCATGGGATCCAAGGAGAGATAGCTGAATGGATAGCAAATTGGCTCCATGGAAGGAAGCAGAGGGTGATGGCGGAAGGTTGCTTCTCGGACTGGACTAGTGGTGTGCCTCAGGGTTCGGTGCTGGGCCCGTTACTGTCTGTCGTCTACATTAATGATTTGGATGAGAACATACAGGGCAAGATTAGCAAGTTTGCTGATGATACAAAAATGGGTGGTTTTGCAGATGGTGAAGATGGTTGTGAAAGATTGCAGCAGGATCTGGATCAATTGGCCAGGTGGGCGGAGGAATGGCTGATGGAATTTAACACAGAGAGTTATCTTAATAATTATCAATAAATTCAGGAGTGCAATTCATGCATTAATATGGGCAAAATATTAGAGACATTATTGTGGTTTTTTTCCTCCAAACATCTCCTGACAAAATTTCAAACAAATCTTTTAACATTGTTTTGAATTTCTGATTGCTACCTATTACAGGGCCTAACAGGGTTCCATCAAAGAACAGCCTCCTCATATTTGATACACACTGAAGACACATCCTGACATAAATCAAATGTTGCCTCAATATATTATACTCAATACTCAATATACGTATTCCACCTAGACAATTCTCTCGGTTTCAAAGGATTTTTGAGCCCAATAAAGATAGACACAAAAAGCTGGAGTAACTCAGCGGGACAGGCAGCATCTATGGGGAGGAGGAATAGGTGACATTTCGGGTCGAGACCCTTCTTCAAACCTCGACCCGAAACGTTACCTATTCCTTCTCTCCGGGAGACGCTGCCTGTCCCGAGTTTAGATTTAGAGATACAGCGCAGAAACAGGCCCTTCGGCCCACCGGGTCCGCGCCGCCCAGCAATCCCTGCACACTAACACTAGTCCTACACCCACTAGGGACAATTTTTACATTTACCCAGCCAATTAACCTACATACCTGTACGTCTTTGGAGTGTGGGAGGAAACCGAAGATCTCGGAGAAAACTCACGCAGGTCACGGGGAGAACGTACAAACTCCGCACAGACGGCGCCCGTAGTCAGGATCGAACCTGAGTCTCCGGCGCTGCATTCGCTGTAAGGCAGCAACTCTACCGCTGCGCCACCGTGCCGAGTTACTCCAGCATTTCGTGTCTAACTTTGGTGTAAACTAGCACCTGCAGTTCCTTCCTTCATAAATCAAACCTTGCCTCAATATAAGTAATCGAGCTTGACAATTCTCTCAATTTTAAAGGATTTCTGAGCCCGAATCGCCAAAATGGATGATCGACAATCCAAGTGAAAGATTACTTCTCAGTTGGACAAAGAAAACTGATGATAGAAAGAAAAAATGTTGTGGGGGGGGGGGGAGGATTGACATATCTAAGTAATTTCTCAGAGGCAACAGAGTTGCAGCTGAACGGTTCTCGAAAGGAAACCTTCTACCCTTCCCATTAAAAGTTAAACACCACCCCTATAACTCAAAGTAAATGGAGGTTTATTTTTTGTGCTCTTACATTTTTTTGCTTCCACGCCTAAAAGACCGATGTATATGAGACCGAAACACTTTTAATCAAAGCACAAGACACTAAAATATGCACATACAGAAATTTGATACAAACACAAGTATTGCTGGTTAAATTTTGCCAGATAGTGGGCTGTAACCATTTTTAATTATTGCTAAGTCTGATGAAGGGTTTTTTCCCTTCTTCAGACTTAGCAATAATTACATTAATGACATTGACATTTTCCCTTCAGGTTACCGTGGAAACCAGGGGGGGGGGGAATATGACACTGTCACACATGGGCGGTACGGTGGCGCAGCGGTAAAGCTGCTGCCTTACAGCGCACCAGGACCCGGGTTCGATCCCGACTACGGGTGCTGTCTGTACGGAGCTTGTACTTTCTCCCAGTGACCTGCGTGGGTTTTCTCCGAGATCTTCGGTTTCCTCCCACACTCCAAACACGTACAGGTTTGTAGGTTGTGTAGGAAGGTACTGCATTGAACCGAAGATGGAACACAAAATGCTGGAGTAACTCAGCGGGGCAGGCAGCATCCCTGGAGAGAAGGAACGGGTGACGTTTCGGGTCCAGCCTTCTTCAGACGGAAGGATCTCGACCCGAATCGTCACCCATTCCTTCTCTCCAGAGATGCTGCCTGTCCCGCTGAGTTACTCCACTGATTTTGTGTCTATTTTTCAGGTTTGTAGGTTAATTAGCTTGGCAGAAATGTCAACTATCCCCGGCGTGTGCGGGATTGCATTAGAGTGCGGGGATCGCTGGTCGGCACGGACTCAGTGGGCCGAAGGGCCTGTTTCCGCACTGTATCTCGAAACTAAACCTGCAGATTTAATCCATTTGATGCAGAGATTTCTTTACAGTAAAAGCCAGTGCAGGGCAGCTGGCTGGAGCCTTCCTCTGGCAAAGACCCAGGGTAACCTCTGAACACAGCCTTGATGTTCACAGCTAATCGTTTTGTGTGCACTGGTGCCATATTTCTTGTTCTTGTCATTTGTAAAAGCCATCAAATCTTGGATCCAAGCCAACCATTAATTTAACGCAACAGCCTGGCTTAAAATGAACACACTATAATTAAACGCAGTTAAAAAAAAAGTGATCTTTAATATTAAGCTTTACATTTGAAGTTGTATCATTGCAGCAGCTACAATCAGCCACCCAAAGCTATGGAACCGATGTGCTGTAATGCTGAGGACTCTATTCTGCACTCTGTATCTTTCTCCGTTCTGTATCGTTGCCCTATCTGTTGTACTTGAGTTTGAACTGATTGTTTCTATACATAGAAGATACACAGGGCGGCACGGTAGCGCAGCGGTAGAGTTGCTGTTTTACAGCGAATGCAGCGCCGGAGACTCAGGTTCGATCCTGACTACGGGTGCTGCACTGTAAGGAGTTTGTACGTTCTCCCCGTGACCTGCGTGGGTTTTCTCCGAGATCTTCGGTTTCCTCCCACACTCCAAAGACGTACAGCTATGTAGGTTAATTGGCTGGGTAAATGTAAAAATTGTCCCTAGTGGGTGTAGGATAGTGTTAATGTACGGGGATCGCTGGGCGGCACGGACTTGGTGGGCCGAAAAGGCCTGTTTCCGGCTGTATGTATATGATATGATATGATATGAAAATGCTGGAGTAACTCAGCGGGTCAGGCAGCATCTCTGGAGAGAAGGAATGGGTGACATTTCGAGTCGAGATCCTTCTTCAGACCCCGACCCGAAACGTCACCCATTCCTTCTCTCCAGAGATGCTGCCTGACCCGCTGAGTTACTCCAGCAGTTTGTGACCATCTTTGGTGTAAGTCAGCATCTGCAGTTCCTTCCTACACTTGCTATCCCGGCCGATTGAATTTCTTTTAGTAGAAGCAAGGAACTGCAGACGCTGGTTGACAAACAGGAAAAACGCAAAGCGCTGGAGTATCTCAGCGGGTCATATCAGTGATCTTCCAATTAACTTTAAACCGGGTTGAAGACGGCTCTCAATCCGAAACGTCACCTGTCTGCGTTCTCCAGAGATGCTGTCTGACCCGCTGAGTGACTCCAGCTCCTGGTGTCCTTTTGTGTAAGCCAGCATCTGCAGTTCCTTGTTTCAACTGCTTCGCAAAAGCCTTACCACTGTATAAAGGGTGATCATATTGAATGGCGGTGCAGGCTCGAAGGGCCGAATGGCCTACACCTGCACCTATTTTCTATGTTTCTATGTTTCTATGAAGGAGCTGCAGATGCTGGTTTAAATGGAAGATAAGACACAAAAAAGCTGGAGTAACTCAGCGGGACGGGACAGGCAGCATCTCTGGATAGAAGGAATGGGTGACGTTTCTGGTGGAGGTCCTTTCTTCAGACATAAAGGACAAATCAGTTGGACAAATCAGTTACCTTTCTTTACTGAGATAGGATGCTCCAGAATAAACACGGTTTGTTTCCAGTGAGTTGTGGTGCTTAATGGACCCGAGGAGAACGTGACCTGGAAACCAACAAAGAGAGATATCTGATTAAAGACAATCTTCCCACAAGACAAGGGCGGCACGGTGGCGCAGCGGTAGAGTTGCTGCCTTACAGCATCAGAGACCTGGGTTCGATCCTGACTACAGTCTGTACGGAGTTTGTACCTTCTCCCTGTGACAGCGTGGGTTTCCTCGAGGTGCTCCGGTTTCTTCTCACATTCCAGACGTACAAGTTTGTAGTTTAATTGGCCTCGGTAAAATTGCAAGTGTGTGTAGAGTAGGGTAGTGTTAATATGCGGGGATCGCGGTTCAGCAAGGACTCAGCGGGCCGAAGGGCCTGTTTCCGTGCTGTATCTCTGAAGTAAACTAAACTAAACATGGCATACTCTGAAGAGGGGTCTCGACCCGAAAAATCACCCATTCATATCATATCATATCATATATCATATCATATCATATATATACAGCGCGGAAACAGGCCTTTTCGGCCCACCAAGTCCGCGCCGCCCAGCGATCCCCGCACACTAACACTATTGACACTATCCTACACACACTACGGACAATTTTTACATTTACCCAGCCAATTAACCTACATACCTGTACGTCTTTGGAGTGACGATTGGGAGAAGGGGAGATGCAACGTGACCTGGGTGTCATTCCTTCTCTCCAGAGATGCTGCCTGTCCCGCTGAGTTACTCCAGCTTTTTGTGTCTCTGTATGGGATACTCACTCTTGTTTGTGAACAGCACCCAATTGAATAGTGACTTTCAGTGGCGATT